>NC_089854.1:1107500-1300000 GCF_036373705.1 Amia ocellicauda | reverse complement strand
CAACCCCCACCTGACCCCGGCCGCCTGCCCACTCACCGCCTGGCTCGTCCACGTGCATAAACACCATGTCGTCGTTGGCGGCGAGGATGGAGTAGAACTGCTCGTGCCCGACAGGGGGCAGCTGCGCCATGTCCCAGGACTCGCCCCCGTCCCCCGACACGTGGATCACCCTCTGTGTGCCCTGTGCCGCACAGCCCCCCACACACAGGGTTAATACACACACTGGGGCAATACATCTATACACACACACAGGGGGTAATATACATACATAAATACATACATACATACTCTCACACACACATGCAGAGAGACACAAGGATAATACACACACACACACACACAAGGTTAATCTACACACACAGTTTACAATAAAATATAACCGTACCTGTCCAGTCATGACAGAGGCGAACACGAATCGCCCGCCCAGCCCGAACGAGTAGATCCTACTGCCAATGGCCTGGAAGGTCCTGCCAAAATCTGACGTCTTCTTTAGCTCCAGCATCCCCCTGTCAACTGGGACAGACGCACAACAGAGAGAGAGAGAGAGAGAGAGAGACACACAACAGATGCTTTTAATGTGTTCCTTCAGTGTGTTTAGCAGGTCAAACACCTGTGTTACGCTGGAAATTGCGAACACAGGCCATGTAATAAATCAGAAACTATTATTTCTTTTTTAAATAGAAATATGCATTTGTTCTCTTATGGCACTGGAAGCAGGCAGTGTGAGTGTGAGTGTGAGTGTGAGTGTGAGTGCGTGTGCGTGAGCCGAGCGCGTGCCGAGCGCGTGCCGGTTCTCGTGGTTAGGGCAGGCACTTACTGCAGGAGCCGTTGGGGCTGGTGGTGAACAGGATGGTGCTGTCAGCGCCCCTGAAATCAGAGACAAAGAGACGCTCAGCTGAGGGCCGGTACCCAGCGCCCGCTCCCTCTTCCAGCCCAGATCTGAGCTCCTCCCACTGCTCTCACTGGATAATGAATTCAGTACTGCGCAGGTGCAGTATAGATAAACACACAAACAAGTAAATATCAGTCTGAACCAAGAGTGTCATTGAATTGGGTCATTCTTCCCCTGAACACACCGGATCAAACCGGACCAGACCAGGGGGGATTTTTATTATTATAGTACTGTTATTACTCTGCGTCGGCAGGGCAGGTGGGCGGGGCGCAGCTGGCCTTGCTGGCTGCCAACATAATCTCAATGCCACGCAAATTATTTCTTCTGTTTGTTTTTATTCGCACTCGGAAGCCAAGAAAAACCTGCAGCGCCGTCCCGCCCCCGCCCAGCCAGATCTGCACACCCCGCCCCAGCCAGCGCTGCCCACATCCTGCACAATGAGCTCGCTTACTCTCGTTTACGGAATGATGGGTGGGATGATGTTGGGGGCCACAACTGCAAAGAAAAGACTGGCCTTCAGTAAACACACATTGAGAAAGGGAATGGTACTTTTCCTTAGATGCATTTGTTTTTCTAGATATATGTATTTAAGCTGCTCTTTCATGGCTTCATTCACCACTTCCTGTGTGTCTCACAATCCCAGCTGCCGCTGGACAGCTGGTTGTGTTTAAACACCAGACCCGGCCTCACCGCCCCACCTGACCGCCGCTCCACTGCAATCCACATGGGGCTCGTGGTGGATGGCACGGCATGAAAATTGAACCAAACGAGAGGTGAAGAGCGGAATAAATGAAGAAATGCATCGGCCGATCAGTGGTTCCTGTTCCGAGAGACCAATAATAAGTACTCTTTGGTTTAAGTTGTAGATTGCAGTGCTGACCAGCCGTGAGGACAACTCTCACCATTTCACCAGGCAGACCATGTCGTGGATGTTTTTCCAGCTCTCACCAAAGTTTTCAGAGATCCACAGCTCGTTCTGAAACACAGGAGGGCACAAGTCACACCCCAGGACAGAGATGAGGGATACTCTTTAGGCCTTCAGCTTAATAATTCACCCATATCTGTGCGATTTGAATGTTTAAGAAAAATGTCATAAAAGACAAGTCAATGTGAATGGGCCCAGTTTAAAGCACAGGTTGTGGCCCCTGCAGTGCGGAGTCCGGCGCAGGGGCCGAGCAGCACAGGGCCGTACCTTCATGCTGAGGACCAGCAGCACGCTGGCGTTGCGGGGGTTGTAGCTGATCTGCATGAGCGGCTGGAAGGGCAGGTCCGTGCGGGTAAATGTGTTCCCGAAGTCCACCGAGCGGATGATCCGGGAGCCCTTGCTGCCCGACACGTCACCAGTGAGGATGACCTGACCAGGGTGCGAGAGGAAGAGGGTGTCAGTATAACATAGCGAATAAACCCCTGGATATTGAAAAACTGCCCTGCCCCCGTCCACCCACATCACCTTCCCAGAGTTCTCTGGGCCGATGGCGATGCCAAACTCGGTGCGGATGAAGGTGTTGTTGATCAAAGTCGTCACGTCCTGAAACGACTTCCCGTAGTTTTCACTGAGAGAGAGGGAGAGAGAGAGACTCAACTTTGGTTTGAAAGAGAAACGCATGTGCTCAGAGTCCCTCTCTGGCGACACTCACCTCCGGTACAGCTTGGACTGGCCGAATCGCACCAGGAAGAACGGCACCTGGTAGGTGGTCAACGCCAGCACCACCTGCACACAGAGAGACGGCAGAACAGGAAGGGCGTAAAGGAACTGGTCACACACCTGGTCACTGCACACAGCGTGGGAAGAGAGAGACTGGACCACAGACAGAGACACACTGGCGAGCTGCTGAGCTGCAGTGTGGACCTGAGGTGCCAGCAGCCCCTGGGAGAAGGGTCTTGGATCACACAGAGATCAGCATGGACTCGGAGGGGTCACACAGGTCCAGCCGCCTCAACAACATGTGACAAGAACTCCACCTGTTCTGTGTGTGTGTGAGTGAGTGAGTGAGTGTGTGTATGTGTGTGTGTGTGTGTGTGTGAGAGAGTCTGTTTGCCCAGTGGAAGTGGCCGTGAACACTGATAACTGTTTGTTCAGGGCGACACTCGGTGTGTCAGCTGACCCAGATATTAATGATTGAACACAGAAAATAAAAAACAATAATGATTAATAATAGTAATAGTAGTTTGCAGACCCAGGATGTCTTACAGGTGTCAGTAAGGTAAGCCATTAGAGAGGGGTCAAAGGTCAAGCCCGAGGGACTCAAGATACTCACCCCGGTGCCATCGCCCACCCAGGCCAGAGACACGGAGCCACTCAGGTCATTGAAGACGTACTGCGGAGAGACGACACACAACCCCGAGTTACAGACTGACTGAGTGTCCCCTGACAGGAACTGCACAGCATGACATCAAATGGGCAACAAAATGGTCAACGCAAGTTGAACACAAGTACAACGGTGATGAGCAGGAGGAAGCACAGAGGAACGAAGCCTGGGAAATCAGAGAGAGAAATAACCCTCCGCCCACGCGGCCCAGCAGACCCGCCCTGTTCACTGGCATGGTGATGGGACCCGCTTTTCTGCTCTAAAGCTGCCCTGGAAAAGGTTGAGGTTCAAAGATCGTCAAAATGGCGTGTCAGTTTGTCTCGGGACTCAAGGAGGAGGAAATACCACAGAAAAAAAAAAATCTGCCCGCGTCTGACTGTTGGTAACATGACAAGGTAAATAATGTCATTAAATAATTCGCATTAAAGAGATTAATGAGGGGGAACTGCGCACTTATTTATTACCCTGGAGGAACAAGCACCTGCGCTGTGTGTAGATCACAAAGACAGAGGTCGGCGGGGTAGAAGGGGCCCGTTCACTCCCGCCCCCCCACCCCGAGGCAGCGCGGCCGCAGGGAAAATCTGCTCTGAGCCGATAAGAACAGGAAAAGGGTTTTATGGGCAGAGTGATGCAAATGCAGGCAGAACAATGATATCAGTCTGCCATGGCACCGGAGCGCGGTCATATTAAACAAACACTTATAAAATATCATAACGAGAGCAGAAGAGGTTTCGATTTCGAGGGGAGAGGGAGGGAGAGCCAGAAGAACCTGCAGGGTGGCATTCCTACACGCATGACAGCGGCTGGGTGGGAAAATCGCCCTTCAGTGCGCTGCTTTCTGAAGAGCTGCGTGTCTGTGAACAAGGGCACTGTCTCACTGTGCTACGGTGCTGTGCTATAGCTCAGCTCTGAGACCCAGAAGAACAGGATCTAATCAGAACCAGTTTTCACCAGCAGTTTGGGTTTGATACATCATACAAGCCCCCTGATATTAAAATATTACGTATGCCTTAATTTCACCCTGGTTTGGTCATATATGGGTCTTCCTGAGCAGCGGTCAGGCAGAAACCAAGCGTCCACTCATGTCCGGTCTGCATAAAAGTGCCTGAACTGTGTAACTCCAATTCGAAGACTGTTCTTGAGATAAACGGAGAGAGACAGGGTCACAGGACCGAGCCACAGGCGGCGCAGACAAATCAGGGCAGGACTGATTGTAAACACATTTAAAAGAAAAGCATGAGAAACGAAGATCATCATAATAATCCTCTGCAGTGACACGCACTGTGGCACCCGTCCGATCTGCACAACCACAACCAGCGGCTCTCAGCGCTCACTGCGATCGCACAATTACCGAGTCAGTGATAACGGAGTGGGGGGGGCACAAGGCTGCAGGCCATGGGGGATGGCGTCGGAGGTTGGGGGGGGTGAGCAAACCGAGGCAGAACCCACCCCCTCAGCCAACTGCCAGGCTCTGTTCCGGTCCGTGCCCTATCTTCAGCATCAGGGCCAATTAGGCAATTAGGGGTCACCTGGGCGGAGAGGGAGCTGGCAGGTCTGCGGCCCTGAGAGCCGAATGCGACCGCCAGGACCTGGAGTACGACCGCGGTACGACCTGCTGCTTAATGAGATAATTGCATTAACGAGGAGCTGATGTAATTAGCAGCCCCGTCGTGGGAATGAACCGAGGGGGGGGGGGGGTGGATTGAACAAATGTAAATAAATGTTCCTAGATGTTGATCTTGTATGGCTCACTCACGTTTACTAACACAGCAGAGCGGCCGTCGCCAATTACACGCGTTTTCCTGCTCCTGTGTGGGGACAGCGAGACGAGACCGCAAAGTCATGCAAGTACAGGCCGTTTCCTCGCTCTTCCCTTCAGCCCCAGCTCTGTGTGTTTTCAATGGCTTCTCTCCTTGGCCTCGGTCAGCCCCCTCCCCCTCGTCTTTCTCACGCACTGCTCTGTACGACGGGGATAACTGATGTGCCTGCGCCGCCGGCCCGTGTTGGCGCGGTGAGGGAGAAGACACCCGCGTTGCGTAACCGGGAGGGTGTCAAAACACGGCGCAGCGGCAACGGCAGCAGCAGCTCTCCAAGGAGACCAAGGTGTGTCTCCACATATAAATACAACCTTCCCAGCCAGGGCTCTGGTTACAGACCCACAATGCCAGCAAAGCCAGACAAGTACAGAGAGCCGGAGCGGACAAACACCGCGGGAAGTGAGAGTCGATGCCCGGGTTCGATTTAAGCTTCAAAAAGGGACGCATCAAAGTCCACACAGGTAGCCTCGGGAGAGCCAGGCCACTCGCCCTGCCAACACCAACACCAATATGAACAGAGTTCAAAGGAAAAGGGGAGAGAGAGAGAGAGAGAGAGAGAGAGACAGCTTTGTTCTGCTGTTTGGGTTTAGTCTGTTTTTGGTCCCTAATTTTAATGAACGCAGCAGCAGAGTAGATCTCTTCCCAACACAGTGCTCGTCCCATTCCAGGACAAGATCACGGGTCGGCCTGCGTGTGGAGGACTCGGAGGAGCTTCATGGGGGGGGGGATGTCACGGGGCACGAGTGCAATAAAATTAAGAGAAACAAAGGAGTCCCTGTGGCTTCTCACCCCCTCCGCCAAGATAAACGCAGGCAGAGCTGTTCTCACAGTCAAGGTTGCTCAAGGGTGCGTGTGTGTGACGGTGCGGGGGCCCGGGCTCGACTTGCCACTGTGGCAGGGGACTGAGCTCCTGCACATCACGCTCACCTTGAGGAGGAAGGACAGAGCCACAGCGTCCAACTGGGCAGCCCACGCAGTCGGGACTCTGAAAACATCACGTCTGAATGCAGGACCCGCTGGCTGAGCGACTGGCAGTGCAGCGGAGGCAGAGGCAGCCGAGTTGTACCAGGCGAGCCGCCCCCCCACAGTGCACACCGACACACAGCGGGCCTCCAGGATGACAATTTCAACTGAGCCCTGAGTGTCAGCGATTCTCTTTTGTTTTTCTCCTTCAAATCAGATAACGAGTGCAGCGTGCACCACACAGGGGCCCCTCACGCACGCACACACACCCCGCTCAGGGGCCCCTCATGCACGCACACACCTGAAGCAGCTCAGACCGCTGCGGACCTGGAGTCTCGCATCACACCTCCCACTTAATGACAATGAGGGAACTGGTATGAATTACCCAGCAGCCCTTGCCGTTGGCTCAGTCTACAGCACAACAGCCACACAAGAGAACAGCTCATGCATTTAAATTACCGGGGGGGGGATAGAGTTGAAAAGGTTTTCCATGGGCTTTCCAAGGAATATCCGAGACAGGTGGAGCAAAGCTGTCTCTCCACATGTTGCATCACTCTGTTTTGTTTTAGTGAATGTTGGGGCCGGTCCGTGCCCTCGCCCCGGGCAGCCATGACTCAGCCGTGACCCAGGCGCTGCCCTGCACCTCAGCCCACACCTACATACGGACTCCAGGGCAGGAGCGCGGCAGAACCCCGGGACAACCAGCCGGCCTTCAGAGGCCCGTGTCTGCACCCGGGTTCGTGTGGTGAAATACAGAAGGGCAGAGGGGCCCTGCCACAGCAGCCAGAGAGTGCCAGGGATCTTCTGAGTTTGTTTAAAGTGGGTTGAATTTTCCCTTCAATCCACCACCATATATATACTGCTCAAAAAAATTAAGGGAACACTTAACATTGATTTCTGAACTTGTAGTGTTCCCTTAATCTGTTTGAGCAGTGTATACATACATACACACACATGCATGCCCAACATTTGTATGCTATTTGCTTAATGTTTAGAAGTTTAAGTTTGGTTTCTTCTATTTGCTCCTTGATAATTAGTTACTAGTGAAAATCACCTTATTAATATTCATCTAATCTTGTAAGAGACCATCTATACACACAGAGGACATATGCTGATGACGCTGAAATTGATCCTCAAATTAAATGATCATTTTTAAACAAAACAAATACAATAATCATGCTGCACTTCAGAGGTTACCTCTCCACATTGCACCTACGCATCATGTATTCCTCAGTGCGTTCGCCTGCGCTCATATTGTGTTGCTATGGGAGGACAGTACGGAGAACAACATGCAAATCTCTGCCCGGGCGGCCGGTCGGACGTGTTTTGTTCTCGCTGTGGGTGCGAGGTGCCCGGCGGTGCCTGACTGGCAGCACAGTGCGCATGTGCCCAGGTGAGCGAAGCGTCTGCGGGCTGGAGGGCGCGGGTCTGTCCGCACGGTGCTGTAGCGGTGCCACCGGATCAGATCACACACAGCAGCACAAACACCCCCCTGCCTGCGCGTCTCCGACCCTGAACTGACCGAGCGAAAGAGGAAGTGGAACAGACACGCATGACACATGTAAACATGACTGTAAACGCACGTAGCAGACTCGGCGCCGGTCTTTAGCCCGTGTACTGTGTTTCCAGCGTGAGAACGAGAGATCGGCCGTGCATTACGTCATTCAAAACAAGACACGCAGGACGTGCGGGGCAGACGCGCCTGCGGGGCAGAAATCCACACCGCGGCATTAATGAGCCCAGCGGCGCCCCGGGCACACACTCACCGGGTGCGTGTTGTTCGCCAGCCGGGCGTCGTACCCGCGCAGCGCCTCGCAGGTGTCCGGGGGGTCGGCGCTCCTCCTGCCCCGCTTGTGCGGCTCCTGCGCCCCGGGGGTCTTCACGAAGGTGTCGGCGCGGCTCCTGCGGGTCCGGTCCTGGAAATCCACACAAAGCGCCAGGGAGCACAGCAGCAGCAGCAGCGCCAGGCAGCGCGACAGGGCGGGCATGGCTCCAGCGAGGGGGACACACACACGCAGCTGTCGAGGCTTAAACGTCCATAGAGGTGCCTCTCCGGCTCTGTCTCCGGCTCTGTCTCCGGCTCGGAAGGCGCTCCTCGCCGCAGCTCCAGCGCACCACCTGACCGACTGGCAGCCCGGGAGCTCCCGCACGGACGGGCGCTGCCTCAGCCCCGCCCACACCCGCAAATGCCGCAGGGTGATTGGCTACTTCGTGGAGGTCTGATTCCGAACCTTGTATTTCATTGGTGACCCTCGGCCGTGGTGGCCCGGGTAACCCCGCCCCTTTGTACAGCTGCCAATAAATGCAGCCCGGGTCCCGCAGAGCCCGATGTGTGTCATTGGTCAGAGCCGAGAAGATGCGCCAGGGCTGCCATCTGATAGGCGGGATCGGCTGTCAATCGCAAATCATCTCGGTTGGTTGTGCCTTCGTTTAGACCCGCCCCCCTTCTTGTACACAGAATGCACAACTTTGTAATTTGCAATGTGACTCTGATTAAAGTGACAGCGCTCGGCTGTGCGGTTTCTAGTGGCTATGGCAAGCCCTTGTGACATTTAATCCATAATTGCTGATATCAAGAATACAGTTTCTGATATCAAGAATCATCTGGTATTCTTGATATCAAAAATTGTATTTTGGATATCAGAAATTGAATTATTGATATCAGCAACTGAATGCATACTAATTAGCATCCGGTTCTATTTTTGATATCAAAAATGCATACTAATTAGCATCCGTTGACGTGTAACTTACCCCTTTACACTCCGCCACATTATTTTCAGATCATTATAAATACATGTATCAAATATAAATAATACAATAAAATATAGAAACTAGAGACCAGGAACTTTCAAACGATGTCTGACTGTATGTAGGGTCTTCCTGGCCTGAGCTCCAGGCTGGCGAAATCGGCCGTTTCTCAGAGCGCACAGCCCCGATCAGCGCCTATAGTACCAAAGGCCACAACTTGTCCTTTCATGTGATATAAGATAAATGCATATGGCACAAACTATAAAGGAGAAACAGGACAATGCCAGTAGAGAAGGGCAATACCGCTGAGGGTGTTCACAGTGAACAGGCAGTGTCAGACATTAACACTGAGCGGAGGCCAGTCTGACAGCTCACTTTTCCCAAGAAGGGGAGGAACTATAACACGGAGAGCAGCCGAAACCGGATGCTAATTAGTATGCATTTTTGATATCAAAAATAGAACCGGATGCTATTTAGTATGATTCTAAAATACAATTTCTGATATCAAAAATACAATTGTTAATATCAACAATTGGCAGTTAATTCTTGATATCATCAATTGTATTTTTGATATCAGCAATTATGTTCTTGATATCAAAAATGCATACTAAGTGAAGAGGGGTAAAATAATAGGATTAGAGGGGACCACGGGACGCTCAGGGACCGGTGTAGACTCTGCTAAATGTCTGATGCAGCATCTGGGTACTGAGTCTCCCGTAGTGGACTGCCAGCAATAACATGGCAACCAAAAGGTGAAAGTGCACAGAGACCATAGGCCTAAAAAGAGTTGTCCGACTATGAGTATAGAACAGAATGTGCGTCCCTCAGTCTTCAGTGGAAAAAGGAACTTGTTCTATAAAGAGGGTAAATGGGAACAGAACAAGTTCTATGAAATGTAGTGGGGACATTTACTTTTATTATGTTCTGTATATTATTTCTATTTTATCATTTGTTTTATGTTGTTATAGTGTTGTTTCAGTTTTGTCTATGCAGCAATCATTTGTTTGTATTAACCCCTTTGTGGGAGCTTGTTGTTTTGCTAAAACATGTTTGATCTGTAGCTTCGTGCCAAACTAAGGAAGCCCTGCCTCCGCCTTGAGGTTCATTGTTTCTTGAATTGTATACAGTTATTGTCTTTTGAATACTTAATCAACGACTATTGGTATGCATAGTGTAACTTGAGCTCCTCTGACTGGATTTGATTGAGAAGACTGCAACCTATCGTCTATCAAAACATGCAACGGGTTTTCTTCTGACTCACATCTTTAGTTCTTTTCTTCACTTCATGTGAGAGGAGCTCCGGGTTAACCTGTATTTATGTTTTGTACAAAAAACTTGCTACTTCTTCATCGGTGCATCCTGAGATTTACTGAAACCACTACAGAAAGATTGTATATCAATAAGAAATGCCATACATGGAATTGTTTTTCTTAAAGTGTACGTGTGCTACCAGGTCTGCAGCTAAAGAAGAACTGAAAGATTGTATACGCCATCATTATATATATGTGTGTCAAGTCTGCCTAAACGGTCTATACCCCAGCAACAGAGGTGGAGCAGACCCTCTGGACATCTAAAACTGCCATCTGGGCCTCTTCAGGAGTGGACAGTCACGTCACAAGCATTTGTGTATAACTGTGCCTGACTGTGGAATGTAACTTTTGAGAAACTACACTGAGACTGACTTTGTGTGAGATTCTCCCAAACCGGCTTGTGTTTGAATTAACTTCTCTGATCAACGCACTCTACCTCTCCAGTCTGAGTTATTGAAGAGAAACTCCCAGCTGTGGGATTGCTGCCGTTTCTTCACTAAGTATGCTGTATATTGTAAGTCGCCCTGGATAAGGGCATCTGCCAAGAAATAAAAATAATAATAATAAAAGTAACATCTGGTTACGGATTAAGTGCCACAACGGCATACCATGAATTGCTGATATCATCAACTGTATTCTTGATATCAGCAATTATGGATTAAATGTCACAACAGCTTGCCATAAGTGGCCGTCAATACACAACGGTCACGTTTTTTATTTTAAATCTAGTTATATTTAATCAGATGAGTGGATGTTTAAATAATAACTAGAACTTAAAAATACATTTTTTTCTGTAAGTGACAGTAATTTTTGCATCATGTTATTGATCTGTATTATTTTGTATGGCTGGGTGCAAGTACTATTATTGTCCAGCCCATCAAACCCTATTTGAATGTGAACTTGAATCTGAGAGAGCGACACACACACACACACACACACACACATTAACTGCTGGTATGTATTCCCTTGTGTTGCTTTGTGTGAAAGGGCTGGTCAGTAAAGTGGCCCCCTGGTGCAGAACCGGCCATCTGCCTCTCCTCTTGGCTCTGTGCACTCGGGACACTGGTCCACAGCCGGGGCTCGGCCCACGTGGCAGCCTGGACTTTCCATGATGCATCAGTTTTCCAAAAATAAAACTGTTCACACTGCAGGCTGTGATGCCAGTCACAGAAATACAGCACTGGGCACAACCTCAGCCAGGGCAGTGTAGTGAACTGCCATATACTGTGGTGTAGTATAGTGCAGTGCAGTACACTATACTACAGTATAGAGCAGGGTGGTGTAGTATAGTATATATAGTGTAGTGTAGTATACTACTGTGTAACATAAGAAGAAACATAAGAACATAAGAAAGTTTACCCTTTATCCGTTTCACTTCCTCCTTTTTTGTCAATATTTTTTGTAATATTGAAAAAAGCTCTTTGCATTGGTTTTAGCTCCAAGAGCTATGTTTCTTTCTATTTCCCTCTTTGCTTTCCTGATCCCTTTCTTAAGATCTCTTTTCAGCTCAACATATTCTTTGTATTTTGTTTCATCTGCGTCCCTTTTGTATGCGCTATACAACATTTTCTTTCTCTTGATATTTTTTTGCATACCTCTATTAAACCATTTTGTCCAGTGTTTTTTGGTCCTCAATTTGCTAAGTTTTGGTACAAATTGCTCCTGAGCCTCAAGTAGTATATTCTTAAAATATACCCATCCATTTTCGACTGACCCTGTATCCAATGTGCTCCAGTCTACCTCTTCTAAGTGCCGTCTCATACCTTCAAGGTTTGCTTTTCTGAAATTGTAGATCATTGTTTTAGACTTGGACCTTGTTTTTTTAAAGAATGCCTCAAAGCTAACCATATTGTGATAACAATTTGCCATTGGTTCTCTAACTAGTGTCCCCCTGACTCTATCTTGGTCATTTGAAAAGATCAAGTCAATACATGCGCTCTCTCTGGTTGGTTCCCTGACATATTGAGTTAGAAAGCAGTCATTTACCATCTCAATCATTTCTATTTCTGCTTCTGTAGTCACCACTGGGCTTTCCCAGTCTAAGTTTGGGAAATTGAAATCCCCCATTATAACAGCCACATCCTGCTACATGCAGTCCTGATTACACTGTACAATGCAGCATCTTTCTGAATATGTGAGTTTGGTGGCCTGTAACACTCCTACCACTAATCCTCCAGATCTCTTGTTCAAAAGTTTCACCCACAAAGATTCTGTTCCGTTACTGGGATCTAATACAAGTTCTTCTGCCTCAATGTCATTTTTCACATATAATGCTACCCCACCCCCTCTTTGATTTTGCCTGTCTGTCCTAAACTGTGTGTATCCTTCCAACTTGTATTCATCCCCATCATTTTCTGTAAGCCATGTTTCTGTCACTCCTACAACATCATAGTCACACGCCAGCACTGTGGCTTCCAAGTCTAACATCTTGTTCCTTATACTCCTGGCATTGAGGTACAAACATTTCAGGACTTTCCTACTACAGTTTCCCTTTGTTTTCTTTCCTTAGAGGAACATCTCCCATTGTCAGAGCTCCCTGCCCCCCTGGTCCCTAGTTTAAATGATTCTCAATTACTCTGCACATACGCTCTCCCAATGCATTAGCCCCCCTTCTGTTTAGATGTAGACCATCCGGTTTGTACAGGTCCCATCTATCCCAGAAGAAAGACCAATGCTCCATAAATCTAAACCCCTCTTCCCTACACCAAGCTTTCAACCACGTGTTAAACTTTCTATTCTCTGCCTGTCTCCCTGGCCTGGCATGTGGTACCAGAAGTATTTCAGAGAAAACTACCGTGGAGAGTCTGCTCTTTAGTTGTGTTCCTAACTCTTTAAATTTGTCTTGCAGAACCTCTGTCCTACCTTTTCCTATGTCATTGGTTCCAAACTACAGATAATGCTAACTTCAATTGAGGCAAAGTTAAAACAAAATGAGCAATGCTAAGACTGGTCTGAAACTAGCAAAACAACAAGATGGCTGCCTCTCCCCTGTACTCTCCTGTGTCTGTCTGTGGCAACTTGTAAATACTTCTGTTTACTTCTTGGTCTCAACAACTGTAGAGCAGGGTGGTGTAGTATAGTGCAGTGTAGTACATTACACTACAGTATAGAGCGGGGTGGTGTAGTATAGTATAGTGCAGTGCAGTACAATATACTACAGTATAGAGCAGGGTGGTGTAGTATAGTATAGTGCAGTTTAGTACAGTATATTACAGTATAGAGCAGGGTGGTGTAGTATAGTATATATAGTGTAGTGCAGTATACTACAGTGTAGAGCAGGCTGGTGTAGTATAGTATAGTGCAGTGCAGTATACTACAGTATAGAGCAGGGTTGTATAGTATAGTATAGTGCAGTGCAGTACAGTATACTACAGAATAGAGCAGGGAGGTGATGCCAGATTCTCTCCAGCAGTACAACAGCAATCAAACAGCACCGCAGCATCACCCAGGGCCCCACAGACAGGATTTCACACTTTCACATGACACACACACACACGTGCACGCCAGCCGGATAGCTGTACATAAGGGACTGAATATGAACAAACACAGAACATAGAAACACTGTGAGCAGAGCGAGGCTGATGATCCACAAATGAACACAGATCCAGTTGTTCTGTTTATACCGCCCCTCATGCACATCCCATTTTCCAGCTCTTAAGGTTCTGCTCCAGGGTGCAGCTGTCCGTCTCCATAGGCCCCTCCCAGTATGAAACCAGCCACACACCCTGCCCTTCTCCTCAGTCCCCATCCTCCTTGACCTCTCCGCAGCATTTGACACCGTCGATCACTCCATCCTCTTCTCCTGCCTCGCTGATCTTGGAATCTCTGGGACTGCTCTCACCTGGTTCTCCTCCTACCTCAGCGACCGGACCTACCAAGTGACATGGCGAGGTTCCTTATCCACCCCCAACCTCTCCTCACAGGCGTTCCCCAAGGCTCCGTCCTGGGCACGCTCCTGTTCTCTCTTTACACTCGCTCCCTGGGCCCCTTCATCACATCCCATGGTTTCTCCTACCACTTCTACGCAGATGATGCCCAGATCTTCCTGTCTTTTCCCTCTTCTGTCCCTCTCACATCTATTCCTGCTTGTCTGCTATCTCCACCTGGATGCACTCGCACCACCTCAAGCTCAACCTCTCCAAATCTGATCTCCTCTTTCCCCCACTCTTCCTCACCTTCTGCTGATCTCTCCATCTAGATCCCTTTGGAATCCACCACACTCTCTCCTTCTTCTTCCGCTAAAAATCTAGGAGTCATCCTCGATCCTGCGCTTTTCTACACCCAGCACCCAGCACGCTGACGCGCACCTGTAGATTCTTCCTGAGCAACATACGCCGGATCCGTCCCTTCCTCACCGACTACTCAACTCAGCTACTCATCCAGTCCCTGGTCCTCTCCCGCCTGGACTACTGCATCTCCCTCCTGGCTGGCCTGCCTGCATCCACTACCCGCCACTCCAGCTCATCCAGAACTCTGCAGCTCGTCTGGTATTCTCTCTGCCACGATTCACACACTACTCCACTGCTGCGCTCCCTCCACTGGCTTCCAATACCGGCACGCATTTGGTTCATGACACTAACCCTCACCTACCGCTGTCTGGACCACACTGCACCAAGATACCTTCAGACACTCGTCTCTCCATACATCCCCTCCAGACCACTGCGCTCCTCCAGTGCCAGAAGACTATCTCTGCCTCCTCTCCACTCTCCTTCCTCCAGAGCCGCTCCTTCTCATCCCTGAACCCTAAGCGGTGGAACGACCTGCCCACCGAAGTCAAAACAGCAGAGTCTCTGACCTCATTCCGGTGCTTACTCAAGACACATCTGTTCAGACTGTACCTGTGACTCCGCTGTTTTTCCCCTGCAGGGCTCAGCTCTCCTGTTAAATTGCACTTTGTAGTTTTTAATTGTAAAACTTGCTCTTACATTGCCAGTACTCATGTTGCTTATATTGTTTGCCCCTATGTCCCCTTCCCCAGAGCTATTAACTATGACTTCACATCTTGTCTGCAAATAGCAGCTTATAAATGTAGGATGTAGGACCTGTATATTTCTCTTATGCACTTGTGTAAATTTGAACTTGTAGTTTGTACTATGCAAGTGTATTGTGCTTTGTTTTGCGGTTATGTTTTGCCCTGCCTAAGGGCATCTGCTGAGAAATACATCATCATAATATAAAGAATCAGTATCCATCCCAGGCTCGGCCGTATGTGGACAACACACAAGGATCTGACACAAAGCAGAGGCCGCACACGCAGACACACACTGCAACACAACGGAAACCCAGCTCCGGAATAGAACATTTTATTGTAGTAGTAACAAAATCACATCTCATCTCGCTGTGTTGCGTTTCAGGCCGAGCACTGACAGCTCTGTGTGTGATGTGCAGACCTGTAGAAATGTTGAAGAAAGGAGGAGAAGAAAAGGAAAAAATAATAAAAAAACAACATTACAAAGTGGATTCCTGCTGGAATGAGGAAACCGCACCTCCCAGCCGAGAGCAGCACAGGGGCGTCCGCCCGGCCGCCGGCGCAGACACACCCGTTGGCACCGCGTAGCCTCTATATGTCCTTGATGACTTCCTCCAGCTCCTCTTTCGTGTACATGTGAAACGTCTTCCCCGGCTCGATTGTGGCGAGCTGTGACGTGGGGGGGAGACACAGGTTAACATCCGTGTGCAGCTGCAGAGCAAGAGAGACATGACAGACAGGAGGCGGAGGAGGAAGAGGAGGCTCCCTTTACCTCGATGTTCGTTGCGTTCAGCTTCTCCTCCATCACCTGTTTGAGGATGGTCAGCGAGGACTTGATGGCATCCTTTAATGTCATCGACTACAGGGGGAGGCAGAGGACAAACACAGCAATTACAACTGTGGCGTTTCAGCGGGGTCAGAGGTCAGGCAAGAAAACAAGCAGATCACCTGATCAAACCAATCTGCCCACATCCTCCCAGGGGCAGTCAGGTGTGCACTGCAAGATCGTGTCTGATAACCAGTACAGATGGAGTAACCCCTCCGCCCCCCCGGCTCACAGCACTTCAGTGGCGCCACCCCGGCGAGGCTCACCTTGTGGTAGACCTCCTGCAGAGAGCTCTGCGCCCCCTCGGAGGCTGAGCCGATTGCCCTGGCGTCGCACTGCACAAATGTGCCCGAGGGGTCCATGTGGTACCTGCACAACACAACAACTCTCACTCTTCTGACACTCACCACAGCATCTCACCACCCCACCACACTCTCAAATCCACTGAGCGACTGAGACCCTGCAGTCCTCTCAGACTCCTGCAGGACTGAGGACAGACACCCCCCTCCCACCAATAATAATAATGTCACACATCCACAGCTGGACGAAGGCTACAATGTAACAAAGCCAGAGGAACACTCACAGCTGGGGCCCTTTCTCGTCCACCCCCCCGAAGAGAAGTGCCACACCGAAGGGACGGCTCTGGACAAACAGGGAGAACAGTTTCATTTCATTTAGCAAGTACACGTTATTATTATTATTATTATTTTAAATAGTCTGCTCAGACAAAGCTGCTTTGAGGAAAAGCTGCAGAATAAAACACCTTTCATATATTATAACATTTGTGAAAATGTGCGTTTATAATATTTAATAGGAAACCTATAAAGACGGGACGGGAAGGACTTTGTTAGGACACGTACCATGGCTCCCGGGTCGGCGTCCTCCTCCCCGAACTGCAGGGCCAGGTTGGACACGGCCTGAGTGATGCTCTCCACCGTCATCGTCTCGTTGTAGGTGAACCAGTGGTTCTGAGGGAGGGAAGAGAGGAGCACTGAGACACAGGCACCGGACCGGTCTGAGCCATAGTGGAGCCAGCGCCCCCCGAGTACTGGCAGGCTTTGTTATTGTCATGTGTGAGAGAGTTTCCGAATCTCAGTGAGAGTAACTTTGACTGTTGATATCAAAAACAAAAGACGTCTCTTCCTCACCTGTGTTTCCACTCTCGCTTTGTCAATTAGCGTTTTGGCGTCAGCTATTAAACCGCTCATGGCACAGCCTGGAGCGAACAGAGAGGGAGAGCACATTAAAGACAAGGACGAAAAGGTGGAAATCCACAGCATTTACACCGTCAACAGCAATCAGTGCATTGTGTTCAAAACGTTTTGGCCACGCCTAGAATTACATACACTCACCTAAAGGATTATTAGGAACACCATACTAATACTGTGTTTGACCCCCTTTCGCCTTCAGAACTGCCTTAATTCTACGTGGCATTGATTCAACAAGGTGCTGAAAGCATTCTTTAGAAATGTTGGCCCATATTGATAGGATAGCATCTTGCAGTTGATGGAGATTTGTGGGATGCACATCCAGGGCACGAAGCTCCCGTTCCACCACATCCCAAAGATGCTCTATTGGGTTGAGATCTGGTGACTGTGGGGGCCAGTTTAGTACAGTGAACTCATTGTCATGTTCAAGAAACCAATTTGAAATGATTCGACCTTTGTGACATGGTGCATTATCCTGCTGGAAGTAGCCATCAGAGGATGGGTACATGGTGGTCATAAAGGGATGGACATGGTCAGAAACAATGCTCAGGTAGGCCGTGGCATTTAAACGTTGCCCAATTGGCACTAAGGGGCCTAAAGTGTGCCAAGAAAACATCCCCCACACCATTACACCACCACCACCAGCCCGCACAGTGGTAACAAGGCATGATGGATCCATGTTCTCATTCTGTTTACGCCAAATTCTGACTCTACCATCTGAATGTCTCAACAGAAATAAAGACTCATCAGACCAGGCAACATTTTTCCAGTCTTCAACTGTCCAATTTTGGTGAGCTTGTGCAAATTGTAGCCTCTTTTTCCTATTTGTAGTGGAGATGAGTGGTACCCGGTGGGGTCTTCTGCTGTTGTAGCCCATCCGCCTCAAGGTTGTACGTGTTGTGGCTTCACAAATGCTTTGCTGCATACCTCGGTTGTAACGAGTGCTTATTTCAGTCAAAGTTGCTCATCTATCAGCTTGAATCAGTCGGCCCATTCTCCTCTGACCTCTAGCATCAACAAGGCATTTTCGCCCACAGGACTGCCGCATACTGGATGTTTTTCCCTTTTCACACCATTCTTTGTAAACCCTAGAAATGGTTGTGCGTGAAAATCCCAGTAACTGAGCAGATTGTGAAATACTCAGACCGGCCCGTCTGGCACCAACAACCATGCCACGCTCAAAATTGCTTAAATCACCTTTCTCTCCCATTCAGACATTCAGGTTGGAGTTCAGGAGATTGTCTTGACCAGGACCACACCCCTAAATGCATTGAAGCAACTGCCATGTGATTGGTTGGTTAGATAATTGCATTAATGAGAAATTGAACAGGTGTTCCTAATAATCCTTTAGGTGAGTGTATAAACACTCCTGTGCCTCCCCAGACCCCGGGGGAGGGATCTGATAGCGGAACAGCTGACCCGCTGTTCCCCACGTGACTGGCTCCCCTCCTCCATAAAACCAGGCAGCGTAGAGGCAGTGAGGAGAGCCTGGCAGTGCGTCTGAGTACGGGTACGGGACAGGATGTACTCTGGTTATCAGGACCTTGTTTATGGCCATACGACAACGATTACGGACTTGGTTTGGCTGCTGTTGTATTTTGTTATTATTAGATATAGCGGGAGATGTTTCAACATGTTTTAGTTAAGACTGAAACAGGAGTCTTTGTTGGTTTGCACACTGTAAGAATAAAACCTGGCCTTATTTCCTACTTTCCTGCCTCGTGTCCTTACACACGCTACGAGCCCTGATTGCCCCCCCACCGTCACAGAACACGGAACACAAAAACCAAAAGTGAATGAACCACACAAACGTTTAAAATAAATTAATAGGTAAATAAATTCACACATAAGATGACCTTTGCAACTCAGAATGTTCGTTACAAAATCAAAACATACCATCATTTAATGTATTAATTAACTGACTACTTAACTAATTTAAGTCCCCAAAGTCGTAATTGGCATTCACTGACAGCTGCACCCATCCCCTGCGGGAGGCGCTGGCCCTACCTATGTGTGTGTCAATCTCCACGATCTTCTCGATGCTGCTGGGCTCCATCAGAGGAGAGGTGATCCTCTTCTCCACGGCCAGGCACACCCCCTCCGACGTCTGGATCCCGATGGCTGTGGAGCCCAGCTGGAGAGGACAGCAAGGGCAGGGATGAGTCTCACATGCACTGAAACAGCAGAGCCCAGAACAGAGGCCGGGCTGCTCAGAGCCACAGTGGTGGAGGGCTGCCCGTCCAGACCAGCGCACAACAGGCCCACAGGCTCATCTCCCCAAGTCACAAGCAGCTGTAAGAACTGGGGAATCTGGTCAACTCAGCCCAGTCGCCAATTCTGATCACATGCTGTTGTGGTTCATCAGGGTAACGCTGAAGGAGTGGCTTGTAAAATAAAACCCAGCGGAGCACAGAGCTGCACCTCCACGGGACTCAAGCTCCAGCTCAGGTGTCCGTTACCTGGTCTGACAGCCCAGACTCAGCAGGGCGGTAGACCAGGGCACCCCGGATGGAAGTAAAAGAAACGGAGGCGCTTCACACACCCACCTTGATCGCTTCGATGGCATACTCCACCTGGAACAGCCTCCCCTCCGGCGAGAACGTGTTCACACCTCTGGAAAGGGAAACGCAACATGTAAACCTTATTTTCTCACACACACACACACACACACACTCTGAGCAGGAGTGTCAGGTCCTTTGGGAGGGGGGGGGGGGTATTCTTCTGGTGTCTCAGCTCAGCTGCCCCCCACTGAAATAAAGCTCGTGACCCACTGATGCACCGGGGTGGTCGCTCTGTAGACTCTCATTGCGGTGCCACTCTTTGTCAAGCAGACACTTTTGCAGAGTTTAAAACGCAGAGATGCAACAGCACGCATTGTGAAAGTGAAAGTAAACTCCTGCCACAGAGACGCGGGTCTGAGTGGCAAAACCTCAGTCAACCTGGGCCTGAAGCGAGCAAGAGCAGGCAATCATACAGAGAGTAACGCCGGGAGCTGCTCATGAACAGGAATAAACAGGGTTATAAACTGCAACTACACTCGACCCCCCAGGCCCGCACGGTGCCGGTGCGTCAGTCATGACAAAGCAAAAATAAACCCGCGGAGAGAGGCCACTCACCGGTCATACTCCGATCTGGTCAGAAACATGGTGTCAGAGGGTCGTCCTGCGAACAGAGAGAGCGGAGCAGTGAGACTTTTCCCCGCAGATCAGCGACGAGAGCCGGACTTCAGCACAACACGCAGCAGCGAAACTTACGGGGCAATTGGGCTGACGCTGCGCAGCCGAGCTAAGAGCATTGCCCACCGCTATCATTGGACAAAAACAGAAAGGGGCGGGGCTATATAGCACACATCCACACGCTAGTGGCTAGCGCTGCTGTCCGTCATGTTGTACCGGTCAAGTTTGACTGACTTGCACCATCACGGTCTTTCAGCGCTAGAAACTTGTGTTTATTACCCCAGATCCGCACTTTATCACCCGCCTGACTAAGTCAACAACAATAATCACTTTAATATCATAAAAACACGAAATAAAATGATCTGCATTGAATTATTATAAAATCGCATGCCTTTGTACAGCACTGCGGCCAGTCTGCCGTTACTGATCAATTATTTTTCAACATCAGTATGTAAGTGAGCCCGCATGCGCAACCGTACATCGATACCCGCGTCGTGTTCAATCTGACGCACAAACAACTCAGAAACAACCGCTAAACCCGGGCGCGGAGCTCGGCACTTACCGACTGGGGCTCAATGAGTCGGCTTTTGCTGTGTGTGATCGGACAGGAAGCGTGTGTCTCAGGCCCTGCGCTCCGGGGGGAAACGACACCCTGGGGTGTCAGAGGAAACGGTCCGGCTGGGAAACGACGCCCTCTGTGGCAGGAGTTCCGCCTCGGCGCGGCAGATCCAAACTGTTTAAACTGTTCAAACTGAGGATAAACGGCATTTCAAGTAACCCCAGAGTGGTATCATTTTGAATCTGATGATGATGATGATGACTATATTATTTAATGTACTTGGAAATAAATAGTATAAATAGTAATAAATAAATAAATAGTATAAATCAGAAATCGTAGTCGGATTGACCTGTAACTATGCCGCACGTCATCCAATCCTACAGATATTTCAAATAAACTTGTATTATTATTATTATTCAATCCACACTGATATTCACCAGTTTATCTGTATTCTTGGTCTTTTGTTCGTACTGGAAGGAGCTCGACTTCCACATAGTGTGATAAAAGCTGCAGTGTGTTTATTTTAGATGTGTTAATTTACGCAGCGCTATTACTGGCGTCGCCCCGGCGCAGCTCCGGCTCTGCAGGATGTTTGTCCTCCGTGTCCAGCCGGCTCGGCACAGTCTGCACATGTTTGCTTTTCACAGTTTGCACTTTCAGCTGAAACACATGGTTGCTTCTATCTGACGTGCACGTGGTCTTACTGGGTTCAGAAACAGCGCCTCCATTTCACGCTGGCCATTTAACACTGTGCGCATGCGCCCCCGGGGCCACGACCCCGTCACGTGTTCCGGGTCAGAAAGTTGGCCGGGGGGCGGGGCTCCCGCGCGGGTTGGGCTCCGCGAGACAGACGCCAGCGGGAGTTAATGGTCAGCCGCCTCTCCGTAGTAAACTCCGAGTAAACTGCGCGTAAACTCCGCCATGGAAGCCGTGGCTCAGGTAATCCGCCGCACTGTCCTCTGAGCGCAGTTTGCAGCGGAGCAGCGGCTGTGCCGGGACTCACCGTGTCTTTTGTGTCTTTCCCCGGGTTGCGCCCCTTGCAGAAAGTCATGAGCGGGTTCTCTCTGGACGCCGGACCCCTGAAGGAGCCGCTGGGCTTCATCCGAGCCCTGGAGTGGGTGAGTGCCGGCCATACTTTGGCCCTGAATCAAGACGGCAGCGGGGCAGTTTCCATATTGCACAGAGCTGCCTGACCTGGGTGCGACGCGTTCAGCCGCAGCAGCCATACACACTGACACTACACACACACTACACACTCGTACATACACTACACACACACTACACACTCGTACATACACTCATACATACACTACACACACACTACACACTCGTACATACACTACACACACACACTACACACTCGTACATACACTCATACATTACACACTCATACATACACTACACACTCGTACATACACTCATACATACACTACACACACACTACACACTCGTACATACACTCATACATACACTACACACACACTACACACTCGTACATACACTCATACATTACACACTCATACATACACTACACACTCGTACATACACTCATACATACACTACACACACACTACACACTCGTACATACACTCATACATACACTACACACACACTACACACTCGTACATACACTCATACATACACTACACACTCGTACATACACACATACATTACACACTACACACACACACTACACACATACATTACACACTCATATACACACTGACACTACACATACACTACACACTGACACTACACACTCATACACACACACTCACACATACATTACACACTCATACACACACAGACTACACACACACACACTTATTATATTTTTTATTTCTTGGCAGACGCCCTTATCCAGGGCGACTTACAACATAAAACAAAGTACAAAGATTCAGTTAGGTAAAGGCATCAATCATTACAAATTCAATCTAACTAAAACATAGCAATTCAAAACAATACATTTTACAAATTACAATTTACACAAAGTACAGTAAGTGAGGTCCTACACCCTGGACGGTACTGTCAAGGCCTGCGGGAAGGGGAGCAAGGAGGACAACATAATAACTGAGAAGTGCTGTCTAACGGGGATTAAAGCTCTGTGGGAAAGTACGAGCACAGCTGGCACGGTGTGGCACATGCTGCCTGCCCGGGGCTGGTGTCCGTGTCTGGGCGGGACAGGGAGGCAGAGACGCGGCTGTGTGCCCGCTGTGTGGCCGCTGTGTGGCCGCTGTGTGCCCGCTGTGTGGCCGCTGTGTGGCCGCTGTGTGCCCGCTGTGTGCCCCGGCGCTCCTCGCCTCTCTGTCTCTGTCGTTTTGTAGTTGTTCGTGTGTTTGTGTTGGAGGTTTGTGACGACTTTAAATCGCACAGGCCGTTGCTGAAATGTCTTGCATGTGTGAAACGTGGCTTTGGGACTTGCTGTAGAACAGAAATCAGACATAATGTATCATCCACAGACTCCACAATAAGCCCCGCACTGCGGCCTCCGCTGCGAGCTGCGTGTCGGTGCGGCGGCTCGGCCGGGCGCGGCTGCGGGCTGACTGGAGCAGGAGCTTGTTTTTCTGCTTTGCGTTGTGTGAATATGGCCGGTCTTGTGTTAAAACCGCGAGTGCAGTGTATAGGGAGTTTGCACGGTCGCATGTTTGGCTGGACGAAGCACTTTGATTAGCGACATTAGCGCTTATATGTGTGGACATCTGTCCCCCTGTCCCCCTGTCCCCGTCCCTGCACTTAAGTGGGAGCGGCTCCCCGTGAGCAGGGCCTGACACGCCTGTCGCCACGACTCGTTAATAACACACGCACTCCAGTTCTCCGTAATGCTAATGAAACAGACTTTCGTTATGGTGGGACAGGGGAAACAGTGACACAGCCGCAGTGGCCGGGCTCAGGTGTGGGGGTGTCGGCAGGACCTGTAAAAATGAAAGTCTTTGTTTTCCATTTCCTGAGTCAGCTGTTGGGGTTAAACATTAATCAGCCGCAATGAGCATTTGCATGAGATAAAATAGGAGTTGGTTTCCACACCGGAGCCTCGGAGCCGCCGGCAGCCCGTGTCTTCGCCGGCCAGTGGCGCAGCGGCCCGGCGCTCATTCGCACAGGAAGACGCATAATAACAAGAAAGTCACCTACAGACAGGAACTTGCTTTTAGTGTTTATCAACAGCAGCGAGCGCTGTCTCTCCCTCCCTGGCTGCTTAAGCTGCATATATTTAAAGCTTAAATATTTAAAGAAAATATCACTTCAGTCTTTAGCTGTGTTTAGAGTGTTTGGGTCCAGACCTGGCCTGGAGATGGCGCCGGCCCACAGAACCACAGAACCTACTGCTCATGGTTCTGCAGCAGCAATACACGAACGAGTGAGTCTGAGAGCCTGGTTTGAGCATCAGCGTTGTGGCCCCAGGCCAACACTCGTGCTAATCCTTTTATAATGAAAACATGACCTACTCTGCCAGTGTGCGTTTTCCTAATAAGTGATATATGACCCAGGATGTGGTGGGGGGGGGAGCCAAACAACCCAGACTAGCAGGGTCCGCAGCGGGACGGCGAGAACCGCGGCTCCAGCCCGCCAGCTGCTCCGGGCTCTCGGACCTCTGCTCTGCTGTCTTTCCCACATCCGGGTGGTGTGTGATTGCCAGGCTGGCGGTCCCCCTCCCCTCCCTCGGGACCCCCGCCGGGACCCTCACACTCAGACAGGCCCAGGGGCGGCGAGAGGCCAGTTAATGGTGCTGACTGAGCGGAAACAAGCGAGCGTGCGTCTGTCTGTGTTTTCTCATGACACTCCTGTTTTGTCTTTTTTGGGTTTAGTTGTGGTATTTTTCCTGCCTCCTCCTCCTCTGAGTGAGTGAGTGTTGTGCTGTGTGTGTAAGGGAGAGCTGTGCCGGCATGGCGTCACTGGGGAATTTGTAGGTGGGTCGTTCATGTGGAGAGAAGGTGACAGTGGGTCAGAGGTGTTTTCACGAGCACGCAAGGCAGGGCAATAAGGTGTCCCAAACTGCACTCCCGACACGTGACCTGATCTTCCTTCCACAAGAACAGAAGCACTGCCACAGTGCCGGCGTTGTGTAATGCTTGTGCAGCGGCCCCAGAGGGCAGGCAGGAGGGCGCGTGAGAGCTGTGCGGCTGCTCTGTGCAGACGATCGTGTGGCGCTGTGTTTGACACCGCAGTGTGTGTCAACACAGTGGGCCCGGGTGCTCTTTCTTGTGCAGTGTGCCTCGGCGTTGACGAGGACGTTGTTGTTTGAACCACAGGGAATGAACCGTTACTTTTATGAAGAAAGACAAGATGGCTTCCTGAGTGAGTCGGCAGCCAGACACAGGTTCACGAGAGAGAGGGAGTCTGAACTGTTGGTCTGTTTTTTGGCAGATCTTCTCCATCTTTGCCTTTGCCACAGCGGGGGTGTACTCAGGCAGGTCCAGCAGCATCGTCCAATGCCCCAGTGAGACCAAGGTCATCAACATCAACGCCAGCTTCGCTTACCCCTTCAGGTGAGCCGAGCCCCGCCCCCGCAGGGCTCTGAGGCGCGACGGCCAGTGCCTGCCGCAGACCTGAGCGTGTCGCCCGCCTCGCAGGCCGCTGAGTTGCACGGCGTGGAGCCTCCACAGCGCCGGGGCTGGCGGGGCAGCCGTGCCGGGGGGGTTCAGTGTCTTGTGTCCGATGTGACACGCGTCTCCCTCCCTCCCCAGGCTGAACATGGTGGAGTACAAGGTGCCGACCTGCAACAACGGCACCCTGGTGTCACAATACCTGATAGGAGACTACTCCTCGTCCGCCGAGTTCTTCGTGAGCGTGGGCGTCTTCGCCTTCCTGTACTGCAGCGCCACGCTCGTGCTGTACCTGGGCTTCCAGAATGTGTACCGGCAGACCAGCCGCGGCCCCATCGTGGTGAGTGTGCCGGGGGACCCCCGCCTTCCTCCCTCTCCCTCCACCTCTCTCTATCCCCTCTTCAACCCCCCTCTGTCTCCTCTCCTCTCCTCCTCTCTCTCTCTCTCTCTCCTCCCAGGACCTGCTGGTGACCGGGGCGTTCGCGTTCCTGTGGCTGGTGTCGTCCTCGGCCTGGGCAAAGGGTCTGACCGACATCAAGTTCTCCTGCAGCCCCTCCACCCTGATCAACTCCATTCAGCACTGCCAGGACCACTCGGCCAAATGCAGCTTGGGGGAGACGCCCAGCATGGGCAAGCTGAACGCCTCTGTGGTAGGCAGACATGCACACGCACACACACACGCATGCTCGCATGCCCACACTGCTACTGACAATCTCTCACTCTCTCCAGATCTTCGGATTCCTTAACCTCATCCTGTGGGGGGGGAACTGCTGGTTCATCTTCAAGGAGACCGCGTGGCACAGACCCGCCAACCCCCCACCCAGCGTGGAGGGTGGAGTTGGCCAGAGCTAATAGGATCACTCAGGCCCCGCCTCCCACCGCCTGCGGCCTATTGGCACACTTCCTGTCAGCTGGGGCGGCGAGCGGGATGACAGGATTGGCATCTCGGAGGGAAGAGAGGCGTCGTCCTTTTTTTTTTTTTTTTTTTTTAATGTTGAATTTTGTTTATTTTATTCTTATTTTTTTAACACAACTTTATTTTACGTTCAAACTGTTTGTTCTCCCTGTTCACACCCCGTCAATCTGTGTCACAAAACCAGACCTGTGTAGGAATAAAACCTCGGGGCTTCTCGGCTCCCACACCAAGGCCCGGCCTGGCGGCCCTGTCCTCTCCTCTGAAACGTCTGTTGCCAAATTCTTTATCGCAGAGACGCCAAGTCCGGCCTCGTTGCTGGACGGCGCTCGGTGTAGTGCCACGGGGAGGGAGGCGTAGGACGGGGAGGGGAGGGAGTTGAGGCAGGGTGTGGAAGGTGTCCACAGAGGCTTGAAGCCACACGTGTCTCGCAGGGGAACACACTCCACTCGCCACTGCGCTGTGCCGACACTATAGACACGCAGCGATGCCTGCAGACGTGTCAATTGATTGTGCGTTCATTTTTCTAGACTGTTTGCTTGTTTAATATAGATGTATACATATAAAGATGTGGCCAATAAGGATAGCCACAGGGTGTCCTCTGAGTCTATGCCAAGTATTTTGGATGTATTTAGTTCTCCAGCCGTGTGCTGAGACAGGAGGCTACGGCTGTCTTGAGAGCGAGTGTATATTTGAAGCCATCAGTTGTAAAAAGAATAATCTGTTAACAATGAATCTGTGATGTTAAATAAGTCTAATTGTGCCTTAAATAACTTCTAGTTAGTGACTGAAAACTGTGGCCAAAACCAAAACCTCTTACAGCGAGGCGGAGTGATTGGTGAGCTGAGACTGAGAAGTGCCAAGGGGATGTGGAGGGAGAGAGAGAGAAGTCAGTGACTGAGACGGGCGGCCGTCATCACATTTCACACCCACCTGTGACTGGCTCACCCTGTTCTCGTTTCTTTTGCTTTTGTTTGCATGTGTTTTCCTTTGCTGCCGTCTTCTCCTCCTGAAGAGATGCGTATCTGTAGGTTAGGCATTTATGTTCTGGGGTTTGAAATGAGAATTCGCTGCAGCACCGTTGATAATAAGAGTCCGTTAGGCTTCAGATTGCTCCTAGTGCCTTAAACATGATTTCTTACTGTAGTCGTCTTTAATCTGCTGTTGTTTCTTTTCAATATGTCACTAGTGGGGGAATAATTTACCACTCCTCCACAAAGTCTGTTTTAAGTTATAATAGGAGGCTGGAGGCTGGGGTTGCGAAGCCAAGTGTGATTGTGTGATTGTGATTGCTTTGGGACTCCCAAAGTCTGTCATTTTTTTGTGTTTTTTATGTGTTACTGTGCAAAGGAAAGAGGGTTTGTAAACATGACAATCATTCATGTATTTGTGCTTCTGGAAAAATGGGAAAAAACTAAAACCTAGCGCTTCTGTGTGTCTCTGTTGTGGTGAAATATTAAACGGGACGAGCCGATCCCACATCTCTGTCCTGTTCTTTTCCCGTCGTGTCTGTGACCGGTTGAGAGGAGCGTCCCGCGCGCGCGCGCGCACACACACACACACACACACACACACACACACACACACACACACACACACACACGCACACGCGGTCCTGCCTCCAGGCTCAGACGGGCCAAGACTGAACTTTGCACTGTGGGTGGAGCACCGAGCCCCCCACCCTCGCTGGCCACCTGTCCCCATCTTCAGTGCAGCCGTTTATCTTGTTTGTGCAGTTCGCTGATCTTGGCAGCAGCTCATTTAATTTGACTGCTAAATTCTTTCATCATATGAGGTTGTTTTGTTTTTTTCCCCTCTCCTACCATCCAAAAAACTAGATTGTGTATAACTGACAGAAAGCAGGACGAAATGAAATTAAACCCGGAGCCGGGGGGGGGGGGTGTATTCCCAGACGACCTCGGTGGTCAGCACTGGTGTGGTCCCTTCTGCTGGCCACCAGGTGGCGCTCAGCTGGAACAGTCTCTCAGGAAGTGCGGGCAACAGAACCACAAAAAATGTTCTTGTCAGCATCTAGCAGGAAGCTCCTTTTCTCCCCCCAAGGGCCAGATATAAATGGACCCACTTTTAAGCTGCTTCTGACTCTTGGCAGCTTTAATTTCTAGTGACCTTTACGATAGTTTACCTGTAAGGATTTCTGTGTATTTTATGAGCTATTATTATTGTTATTATTAACTTTATGTTCTTATTATCCTTATAGAAAAACTTGGAAGGGGTGCCTTTATTCATCTAAACTATTTCTAGATAAAATCTTACATTACTATGTTGTCTGTTCTGCACTGAATTTTATATATACACACACACATATTCCACTGATTCATTTCAAAGTGTTTTAAGAACATAAAGTGTCCAATCGAGAGGAGGCCATTTGCCCCATCCTGCTCGTCTGGTGTCCATTAATAACTAAGTGATCAAGGATCCTATCCAGTCTGTTTTTGAATGTTCCCAAATTGTCTCTTCAGCCACATCGCTGGGGAGTTTGTTCAGATTGTGACGCCTCTCTGTGTGAAGAAGTGTCTCCTGTTTTCCGTTTTGAATGCCTTGAAGCCCAATTTCCATTTGTGTCCCCGGGTGCGTGTGTCCCTGCTGATCTGGAAAAGCTCCTCTGGTTTGATGTGGTCGATGCCTTTCATGATTTTGAAGACTTGGATCAAGTCCCCACGTAGTCTCCTCTGTTCCAGGGTGAAAAGGTTCAGTTCCTCAGTCTCTCAGTAGGACTTTCCCTTCAGACCTGGAATAAGTCTGGTTGCTCTCCTCTGAACTGCCTCTAGAGCAGCGATATCTTTCTTGAAGTGTGGAGCCCAGAACTGTCCACAGTATCCAGATGAGCTCTAACTAGTGCATTGTACAGTCTGAGCATCACTGCCCTTGTTCTCAGTTCTACACTTTTGACAATATACCCCAGCATTGTGTTTGCCTTTTTTATTGCTTCCCCACATTGCTTGGATGGAGAAAGTGAGGAGTCCACATAGACTCCTAGGTCTTTCTCATGCGTTACTTCATCTAGTTCTGTTCCTCCCATAGTGTAATTATAGTGGACATTTTTGTTACCTGCATGTATTACCTTGCACTTGTCCACATTGAGTTTCATCTGCCAGGTGTCGGCCCACAACTGAATATTATCTAAGTCCCTTTGAATAGCCTGTGCTGCTGAGATTGTATCTGCTGAGCCACCTATTTTAGTATCATCTGCAAAGTTGACAAGTTTGCTAACTATCCCAGAGTCCAGATCATTAATATAGATTAGAAAAAGCAAAGGCCCTAGTACTGATCCCTGTGGAACTCCACTAACAACCTCACTCCAGTTAGAAGCGACTCCTCTAATCGACACCCTCTGTTTCCTAGACATCAACCAGTTCATAATCCATCTACTTACATTACCCTGAATACCTACAGCTTCCAATTTGAGGATCAGTCTTTGGTGTGGAACCTTATCAACAGCTTTTTGGAAATCTAAGTATATCATATCATATGCTTTCACGTGATCTACAGCTGCAGTTGCATGTTCAAAAAATTCTAATAAATTAGTAAGACATGATCTGCCTCGTCTAAACCCATGTTGACTATCTCCAAGAATATGGGTTTCATTGAGATGCTCCTCTATTTTCTGTCTAATCATTTTTTCCAACATTTTACAGGTGATGCAGGTGAGACTGATTGGTCTGTAATTTCCTGGCTCAGTTTTGTCCCCTTTCTTGTGGATTGGTATGACATTTGCTGTCTTCCAGTCAGTTGGCACATCCCCTGTTCTAAGTGTCATTTGGAATAAATAAATAATAAATAATTTCCCTCATTTCTTTAAGTACTGTTGGAAATATCCCATCTGGCCCGGGTGATTTGTTGGTTTTTAATTCTGCTAGTCCCTTTAGTAGCTCCTCCTCATTTATCCTGATCTCTCTTACGGTTTGACTGGACTGATTGTCAACCTGTGGCATGTCATCTGTTTTTCTTTTGTAAAAACCTCTGTGAAATACTAATTTAGAGTATTTGCCACATCTTGTTCGTTTTCCAAGATACCTCTATTTTTGCCCTTTATCTGTTTCACTTCCTCCTTTATTGACCGCTTGCTGTTGTAATATTGAAAAAATCTCTTTGCATTGGTTTTAGCTCCAAGAGCTATGTTTCTTTCTATTTCCTTCTTTGCTTTCCTCATCCCTTTCTTAAGATCTCTTTGCAGCTCAACATATTCTTTGTATTTTGTTTCATCACCATCCCTTTTGTATGCGCTATACAACATTTTTTTTCTCTTTGTATTTTTTTGCATACCTCTATTAAACCATTTTGGCCAGTGTTTTTTGTTCCTCAATTTGCTAAATTTTAGTACAAATTGCTTCTGAGCCTTGAGAGTTTTTTTGCTCCAGAGTGAAAATGTTTCCACATCCGATCTTGCAAACCCACTTGTTAAAATCCCAAACTACACTAATAAAACACCCCGCATTGCTCTGTCAGACCCCTGGCGCCTCCTGCTAGTTTTTCCTTCTTTTACCTCTTACTTCCAGATTAACAGCGGGGAAAAATAGCTGTCCAGAAAAAAAGTCCTTTTGCAAATCAGCTCGGGTGAATTATGATTGGCTGAGAGCCAGAAGGAAAGACCAGGCAGAGACTCTGACTCGGCGAGAGAGTAATCTGAACGGGATTAGGGGCCCCGTAGAGATCAGGCTCTTTGGTGACCACGAGCCTGTTGAACCAGAGTCAGATCCGCGGGAGGGGGGGCAGCGGCCCTGGGATGGGTGGGACTGTGTTGTGCTGGGCTGGGGGAGTGTAGAAGGTTCTGGGGAAAAAAATAAATAAAAAAATAATATATATATATATATATATATAAGTAAAGAGTCCAGGTTAAGTCATACACTTAATGGTGAGAACAAAAAGCAGAAGGCATTGCACTGGATCTACTGTATGGCTTCATCATTTGCAATGGCAACTCTGGCTGCTGTGTAGTGAGCCCCGATGGTCAGAGTGTGGGGGGGTTACAGCATTGCTAGGATCACTGCGTCCGAGGTACATGTCTGGATACTTTCTATCAGAGGCGCTAACACACCCGCTTCTATACTACACACGGTCACTCATGCATGATGCACATGCGCGGGTCACGCTGGAGGCCGGGGCGGCAAGAGACGCCGGCGAGAGGTGCGGCTCGCAGGGCATTGTGGGAAGTGTAGTTTTCCCAGAAACATTCCGCGACAGACCCGAGCCGCCGGCTGCGATTTCTTTCCAGGAAACATTAACCCGTTCGACACCGCTGCCCTACAAACAGCCCCCGCCGACCCCCGCAGGAGAGCACAACCACCGACACGCCCACGATGCACAGCGCTGGGATGGGATCTGAGAGGCTCATCACTGGCAGGGGGAGCCGTGTGTGCAGTGTGTGCGGTGTGTGTGGTGTGTAGAGTGTGTGTGTAGTGTGTGGAGTGTGTGTGTAGTGTGTGCGGTGTGTGTGTAGTGTGTGCGGTGTGTGTGCAGTGTGTGTGCAGTGTGTGTAGTGCGTGTGTAGTGTGTGTGCAGTGTGTGTGTGGAGTGTGCAGTGTGTGCTGTGTGTGTAGTGTGTGGAGTGTGTGTGCAGTGTGTGTTTAGTGTGTGGAGTGTGTAGTGTGTGCAGTGTGTTGTGTGTGCAGTGTGTTGTGTGTGCAGTGTGTGTAACGTGTAGTGTGTGCTGTGTGCAGTGTGTGTGTAGTGTGTGGAGTGTGTGTGCAGTGTGTGTGTAGTGTGTATGCAGTGTGTGTGGTGTGTGTGTAGTGTGTGTGTAGTGTGTGCAGTGTGCAGTGTGTAGTGTGTGCAGTGTGTGTGCAGTGTGTGTGTAGTGTAGTGTGTGTGCAGTGTGTGTGCAGTGTGTGTGCAGTGTAGTGTGTGTGCAGTGTGTGTGCAGTGTGTGTGCAGTGTGTGTAGTGTGTGTAGTGTGTGTAGTGTGTGTAGTGTGTGTGTAGTGTGTGCGGTGTGTGTGCAGTGTGTGTGTAGTGTGTGTAGTGTGTGTGCAGTGTGTGTGCAGTGTGTGTGCAGTGTGTGTGTAGTGTGTGTGCAGTGTGTGTAGTGTGTGTGCAGTGTGTGTAGTGTGTGTAGTGTGTGTGCAGTGTGTGTAGTGTGTGTGCAGTGTGTGTGCAGTGTGTGCAGTGTGTGTGCAGTGTGTGTGTAGTGTGTGTGTAGTGTGTGTGTAGTGTGTGCAGTGTGTGTGTAGTGTGTGTGTAGTGTGTGCAGTGTGTGTGCAGTGTGTGTGTAGTGTGTGCAGTGTGTGTGCAGTGTGTGTGCAGTGTGTGCAGTGTGTGTGTAGTGTGTGTGCAGTGTGTGTGCAGTGTGTGTGTAGTGTGTGCAGTGTGTGTGCAGTGTGTGCAGTGTGTGTGTAGTGTGTGTGTAGTGTGTGCAGTGTGTGTGTAGTGTGTGTGTAGTGTGTGTGTAGTGTGTGCAGTGTGTGTGTAGTGTGTGCAGTGTGTGTGTAGTATGTGTGTAGTGTGTGCAGTGTGTGTGCAGTGTGTGCAGTGTGTGTGTAGTGTGTGCAGTGTGTGTGCAGTGTGTGTGTAGTGTGTGTGTAGTGTGTGTAGTGTGTGTGTAGTGTGTGCAGTGTGTGTGTAGTGTGTGTGTAGTGTGTGTGTAGTGTGTCTCCCTCTCCATCCGCCCGCGTGCCCTGGTGTGCGCCCGGCAGCGTGAGCGCGCACGTAGCTACTGCTGCCCCCGGCGGGAGCGCGGCTGGTGACGTAAGGGGCGTGCCCGCACAGTGATGATGGCGGTGCGTGAACGCGCAGCGGCAGTAATGGCTGCTCTAGATCGGCGGGTTCCGAGTCTCGAGGATTTTGCGGGCCAGAGCTGGAGCTCCTGGGTCGAGAGGGCCGACATTCCCGCGGCGGATGGTGAGTGAGGCCCTCGGCCACAGCCCGGCCCGGTTCGGCGGCGGCTCGGTTCCGGGCGCGGGCTTATTTCCGCAGAAACGCGCGGAGTCCCCGCACTGTAACCCAAACAAAGGATCCGCTGGGTCCTAGTGCCGCCCAGGTACCGCGCCGCTCGGTCCGGCAGCCCTCCCGGGTCCTAGAGGATTGAGCGTCGCGAGTGGAAATGCCCACCACGGCGAAATGGGCCCCGGGGCGCCGTGCGCGGAGCGGGGGCAGCGCAGGGGGCCCTGCGGCTCAAAGCTCAGCGCTTTAAAGAAGTGCCGGACTCTGCTGGGGAGTTCAGGGAGAGATGTGTAAAGTAACTGGGATGCATGCGGCCGGTGAGGGAGGGAGAGAGAGTTGTGTAGGAGGGGAGAGTCCTCTCACAATTGCTTCTATCTTGTTGCATAAAAACGGGTTGCAACTCAGTGGCAGTGATAGTGAAGCGCAGAGACAGACAGACAGACAGACAGACAGCTGTTGTAGAGGATGTCACCTTTCTGTCTCCGCTCTGTCTGGGAGTGTCTCTCCCCGTCATTCCTGGCGCTGCTGCTCTCCAGTCCAAACACACGGACTACAAATGATGGCAAAAACAAAGCCGCGCAAACTCACCAGTTGCTGCCCTGGGAAGCGCCCGGAGCGGAGCGGGTCCTCCATCTCTCTGCACTTTCTTTGAAACGCTTGACTTCGGTTCATCTGTTTACACGTCCATTCCGCCAATTTGTGTAGAAAACTAAACTGCTGCACAACAACAGAAAGCGACGAGTAACGGAGGAGGTGAACGTGTCGCCTGCACACAGCGTGAGAAACGCACTTTCAACCGGCACCGTTTGTCTGCATGTCTAGGAAAAAACGAAATCGGTCTCTGTGTCCTTCTGCCTGCTAGTCTGTCTGTGTGATCACTGAGTCTGTCTGTCCCTCCTGCAGGACTGGATGTGGAGGAGGGCGGCAAGAACGGGCGGAAGAAGGTGGAGGCGATGACACTGCGAACAGAGGGTGAGGCCGGCTGTTCATTTACCGCTACTCTCTCCCATCCTTCTCGCTCCTCTTCCCTTCCCTCTCAGCAGGGATGTGAAATGGACTTTCTAACACAACAAAGCACTCCATGCCAATCAACAGCGTCCTGCCCCAGTGATCACTGTCGTCACAGTTGTGGTGCGTGTGTCTGTGTGAGCTGACTCTCTCTCTCCCTCCCTCACAGACATGTCTATCTTCGGGCTGTGTCCCGCACACGATGACTTCTTCCTGGTGGTGTGCAGCCACTGCAGCCAGGTCGTCAAGCCTCAGGCCTTTGAGAAGCACTGTGGTGAGCAGGGGACAGGCAGGGAGAGGCTGTGCGAGTGTTTGACGAAAGCTGTTCTTTAACGAGGTTTACAATGTCATTTCTCTGCACCCCTCCCCTCCCCTCTCCAGAGCGCAGACATGGGCCCCTCAGCAAGCTGTACAGCCACCTGCACCCCTCCCCCTCCGCCCCACTGCCACGCCTGCGCCCTGGACACCCCCCTGCTTACCATGGGACGTCCCGGGCCGGCAGAGACCGGCCTCAGGGGGTGACCCCCCCCCGAACCCCACTGCAGCCGCCCCCACAGAGGAGCGCCAAGGGCCAGAAGGATGGAGGCGGGTAAGATTGGGCTTTATATAGTGCCTTTCAGAACGCGTGACCCAGAGCAGGTGGGGAGACAAGGAGTGGCTTTTAAACATCGCTGCCCTGGTCTTAAATTAACTGAAAGATGCGAGGAATGCAACAGGAACGTCAGTTATTCGAGTCTGTTGAACGATTCTCTCTCTCCCCCAGCAGCCCATTTGCTCCGGCAGTGAATGTCGAGAAGGCGCCCCCCCAGTTGCCGAGCGACAGCCCCAATGTGAAGCTGCCCGCCCCCCCCGTGCCCCCCCCGGCACCCTGCTCCCCTGGCCCCCGGGACCCTCCCAGTGTGGGCTCCCCTCTGTCCCGCACGACGCAGGGCACCCCACCCTCGGAGAGAGCGCTGTCCCGGCGGGGGGAGGTCAGCCGGACCCCCGAGACACCTCGCAGTGGACACAAGACGTACAAGAAAGTGTCCAGTAAGTCGGGACAGACAGACAGACAGACAGACAGACGCACACACACACACTTACGTATACGTCTGCTTGCACATGCACTCACACAATCGCACGCTCACGGCCCCGTCTCTCTGCAGAGAAGGAGTGTGACCTGGACAAGCACTGCGGGGTCCTGGACCCGGACAGGAAGAAGCTGTGCACCCGGCTGCTCACGTGCAATGTAAGTCTCTCTCTCTCTCTCGTTCCCTCTCTCCTGCGCTCTTGTTCTCTGTGGTTTGCGGAGCACGAGACAGGAAGTGTGACCTCTGTGACACAGGATGTAAAAAAACAACAGCATAGAAACACGAGGGAGGGCTGCGCTGGGGTCAGGGATGTCCGGTGATACCGCTGACCCTCTTGAGTCATGGGAAACATCTCTCCCTTCTTCCTGTCTCTTCCTCTATTCCTTCCTTTCCCTCCCTCCCTCACCTCCTCCTCCTCCTCCCTCTCATCCTCAGATCCACTCGGTGCACCAGCGCCGCAAGGTGACGGGCCGCACCAAGAACTTCGACCAGCTGGTGGCTGAGCTCAAGACAGGGGCATCTCGGGGGCGGGAGCGGGGGGCTCCATCCCGGGACAGGTCCGGCCCCCCGAGCCCCGACACCACCACCCCTCCGGGGGACCCCAGCGCCGCCCCCAGCTGCCGGCGCCGACTCCCGAACTGCACCGCGCTTAGGTATGGGCCCGCCGGGGCAAAGGGAACACCCTGGACAGCCCGGGTGCTGCAGAGAGGGTTAATTAGACTAATGAACTCTAACGACGCACCAGTGACCCGCAGGGGCCGCGTGGAGCCACAGGGTCTGACTCTCCATCTGTCCGCAGGTCCGGGACGTCGTCGGACAGCGGCGGGGAGGGGGAGGGGACGGAGCCGGACGCTGAGCCCCTGTGCCCCCCCGAGCACGAGCGGCTGTCCAGCGAGGAAGAGGAGGAGGAGGAGGAGGAAGAGGGAGCGGAGGAGACAAACGACTGCCACTGCACGCCCTGGCACCCCCAGCCTCTCGGGGTGCGGCCACCGAGCATGCACAGACGCACACACTCGCACGGATGCACACACACACGCGTACACAGACGCACACACGCTCACAGTGGGCTTGTACACACCTGTGTCGTGTGCATGGCTGTCCCTGACCGTGTCTTCCCCCCCCCCCACAGCTGTGCTCGTTTGGCAGCCATGCTGTGGGCCGTGGCGTCTTCACCTTCGACCGGCGGCTTCACCACCTGCGTGCCGCGCTCAGCAGCATGGTGGAGAGACACCTGAGTGCTCACCTGTGGAAGTGAGTGCCACGCCCGCTCCTTTGCCACACCCGCTCCCTCCCCCTCCATGCCTGTATTAGTCTCTTCCTTCTCATCTGTCTTTGTATGTGGTGTGTGTGTCATCGTCATGCTTCTGGTCTCCTGCGTCTCTCTGATTTGAGATCCAGCCCCTCGTCCTCTGAGTGTTGAGCTCAGGTGCTGCAGGTTGTGTTGCTCTGCACACGTTGTTTCTGTGCTCTACATTGTGAGTTCTGGTCGTGGCTGTTCCTAAAGTAAACCTTCTACCCGCTGTTAAAAGCTCAGTCGCAGCTCTGCCGTGTCCTGGTCAGCGTCCAGAGACTCTGGTCTCCTGTGTTTACGGCTAATAAGAGCTGCAGGGTTTGATAGTGAGGCCCCAGAAATACATTTTGTGTTTTGTTTGTTTCACAGGAAAATACCTCAAGCAAAAGACCTCCAATCACAGCGTACCTCGGCAGCCACCCCAGCCTCCTCCTCCTCCCCTTCTTCCTTCCAGCATTCTAGCTCAGCTGCTAGTCTTCCCAGCGCTTCCTCCCTCAGGCCCTCCTCTTCCTGTGTGATGTCATCGGCCCTCGCCAAAGACGCCAGGCTCCAGCCGTGCCCCGCGGCCTCGCCCGGCCCTGGCACGAGCAACGTGGGGGGGGGCGGGCAGTCCATCACCTCGCCGCTGCCCGCCAACACGCCCTCGCCCTCCCCCTCGGGCCCCGGCCGCACCCCCACGCCCGCCGCCAAGCTGGGCAAGCCGTGCCGGCTGAAGGAGGGGGCGGGGCTGGAGCACAGCGCCGCCTCTAGGAAGAGGAAGAAGCCGCCATCGCTGTGCAGCGAGGGCCCCTCTGGCCCCGACCGGAGCCGCGCGCCGCCGGAGAGGGCGGGACGTACGCCCGTGTCCCCCCCAACAGAACCCCTCCGGATCGCCCCCGCCCCCTCGCAAACCCCCTCCCCCCACGGACCGCTCAATGGGACCCTCTCCCCGGGCAACAAGCCCCGCCCCCCACCGCCTCCCTCTCCGCGGCCCCTGCCCCCCCCTGACCCCGGCTCCCGCGGCCGGCCTGGGGGGGGGCAGCCCGGGCTGCGCTGCAAGACCGTCGGGTATGACCACGGGGGCCTGGGCAAGAAGCGCAAGAGCGCCGGCCCCCCAGCCCCACCGCCACGGCCCTCCAAGCCCCACCGTGCCGCCCCCCCGGCCCACTCCAGCTTCTTCTCTTGGAAGAAGGACGTCAAGGGGGCGGCGCTCCCCGCCGGGCTGGGGAGGAAGCTCAGCACGCAGAAGGTGGGTGTGAGTCGTGCGCCAGTGAAGACGGGCAACTGACCCACGGTGTCGGCCGGGCCTCGGACACCAGCGCAGCCGTGTCTCGGCACTTCTGTTCCAGCCCAGCTGTCAATAACTTGGGTGTCCTGATTACACTGACTGTCTGAGGGAGGGTCATGCCTCCCTGCGGGCTGCCAGTGATGTCACTGGTCTGCGTGTACCTGAAATCGTGATGTCACTGGTCGGCGTGTTCCCTTAATCCAGGAGAGTCTTTTAAGCCATGCAGATGTGTATGAGTCAGAAAGACTGCAAGTGGTTATTTAAGTGAGACAATAATTGAGGTTAATTGAGTACAACTGAAGAACACGGTGGTTATTTATTTTATTTGATCTTTTCCGCAGCCAAAACTGCATCACTGAGAGTGCCTGCCTCTGGAGCCGGGAGGAGTGATGGCCGCGGCCCTGGGGCTCTGGACACTGGGAGCAAATGGCCTTGTGAAAGACCTGAATGTGTCTGCAGAGTGAGTGAGAGAGTGAGTGAGCGAGAGTGTATGAGTGTGGATGGATGGATGGATGATGGATGATGGAAGCGAGTGATTACTTTGTGTTTATGTATAGAAATACCTCAAGAATTACCTGTCATGCTGCTAAACAGAAACTTTGTTGAATTCTTATAAAAAAACAAAAGGGAAAAAAAACTTGCAAAAAAACAAACAAACCCTGGATTAAAATATCCTGACCACATCTGACCGTCTTCTTGTCTTTATAATCCTTTGGTTTGCCTTTGTGTCCCGTCCCACTCCGCCACCTCGTCCAATAGCAGCGCAGGAGAGACGCGGGTCACATGCAGAGAGCTGGTAGCTTGCAGTATCACGGGGGTGTCAGACTCTGGGCCTGCTGGGGCCGTGGCATCTGTAGGTACTGCTCAAGAGTAACACTGGCAATAAGTGCAGATTGAGCTTCTCACCCTCACGCTGACTTCCCAGTTTTCAGATTGTGATGAGGACTAGCGCTGAGGTTCTGGCCAGAAGAAATAGTCACTCTGGTAGGATTGGTTTGGTTGGTTTAACTAGCAGTGCATTGCCACACACACTACACAAACAGTGCCTTAAAAAGCAAACCAGCTAACGTCAAATGTTCTGTGTTTGATCTCGTATATTTAGAGGTTAACTCTACCTTGTCAGTTGCCAAACAATAGTGAGGTGCTACCTAAACATGTGAGGAACAGAAAATGCCAAACAAATATACCGTAGAGTGGATTCATTTCTGTATCGGTGAAGTACGTGCTAAAATTCGCGGGAGTAAGAGGCGAGGCCGCTCAGGCAGACAGACAGACGGACAGACAGACACAGCCGCCGGTCAGCTGTCTCCCTCGGCCCGGCCGCGCCCACCCTGAGCCCCTGACGTCATGGCGTGGGAGAAGGAGACGTCACTCAGGCCCCGCCCCCCGCCCCACGCGTATCAGAGCTGTTCCCGTCCGTATCCAGGAAGTGCGTGTAAACAGAGACGGACGGACGGACTGACAGCGCAGGAGCTAATCTGGCCGGCGATCAGCCGCCGGGTTCAACAGGGACTGCACAGGGGCGCCGCCGGGCCGCTGATCGGCTCAGCTCTGTCCCACTGACGCCCTGTGGCGGAGCTTGGTCTGCAGGGAGAGGAGGGACAGCATGCCGCCCGTCCCCGGCTCCGCCACTCCCCGCAGCAGGGCTTCCCTCCAGCAGCGAGGCTGATCGGATCAAAGCGGGCTGCGGAGCCTTGTGGACTAACCTGTGTGTGTGGAAATGTGCGGACCCGCCATCTGCGCTCTGTGACGAGGCGGCCGTCGTGCGATGTGCACCTGAGCCGGACCGAGCCTCCAGCCTGAGACGCCGGTACCGTCCATGCGTGGGGACGTGGAGTACAGCCCGGTGGGGGAGGGCCTGGGCCTGGGCCTGCGAGAGTTCTGGCTGTACGGCTGGCTGCGCACGGCGGCGGTGGTGGCCGCACACGTCGTGGCGCTGGGCTTCACCATCGTCATCACCCTGCTGTCCCGGCCCGGCACCAGTGAGTTTGATTGTGGTTAACCTGTCTATTTTAGCATGTGTACTTTGTTGGCGTTTATATTTTGCAGATGCGCATTCTTGACATGAACACGTTTACCCTTGAAGCCTCAGTGATTTGTAACCGGTGGAACTGAAATCTGTGCATTTCCTCAACCGGTTAGACAGGCCGGCCCGCATTGCTGCCCGAGGTGCGGGGAGGTGCGGGGAGGTGCGGTGGCCTGACGCCCGAGTTGTGTTGTCTGTCTGAACGGGGACACAAGAGCCTGCACCCAGGGCAGCAAAAGACCACCGACCCAACGGCACACAAAATGAATCAAATGACACCCTACAGACCCGTGACCTGGCCTGGTACATTATGAATGAGCTCACACAGACCGGCAGGAATGGGAGAGCTGGTGTTTTCTTACAATTGTGAGTGAAGGCACCTGGGATGTGCAGTATAGTCGCCACCTCTGTTTAAGCTCGCATCCAGCGAGGCAGGGTAGCAGACGGCTCAGTCACAGGGGGACAAGTGTGGCTCTTGATGTCCGCTCCCCCTCGCCTCCGCTCCCTCTAGGGTCTCTTGTGTTTCCCGAGCCTGGCCGGGCCGCTGCAGAGATAACAAGAACAACGAAGGCAGGCCGGGCATGGAGAACCAACAATGAGACGCACAGCTGTGGAACAAAGGCGACGCCGGCGCGGCCACATGGGCACAGGAGCCGAGGCAGACGGTGTCGGTCGCAAACAAAGGGGGTGGTGCTGCTCTGCCAGCTCCATGAATTATTCAGGGCCCCTCTCAGTGTGCCGCATGGTGTTTCCGTGCGAGTGTCTTTATTATTCCGTCTCCACACAGGCAACTTACAGCTGTAACATAATATCACAGCATTTCTACCCTTTTATACACTGTAATGAAGTGCCTCGCTCCAGAGTACAACACACTACCCCCCCAGGACTGAACCCAGAGCCTCCGCTCAGCAGTCCAGGGCCCTGACCCTGTAGGGTGAACTGACACCCCCCACAACAGCACCGCAGTGCGTTACACTTCATCTGAGCAGTGTGTTTAACCCCCTGCGTCTCTCTCTCTCTCTCTCTCTCCCCCCTCCAGGCCTTTTCTCGTGGCACCCCACCTGCATGTCTTTCGCAGTAAGTGCTCCAATCCTCCTCTCAATGCTGTGGCAGGGTGTCGGCGGGGTGGGGGGGACTGACTCTGACTCTGAGCCCCGGCAGCCGACACTGCCTCACCGGGCTGTCACTGCCTCACAGGCACCAGATTAGTTATGCAGGCAGGCAATGAATAATAAATTACTGAAGAAAACAAGAAAGCAAGAGGAGTAATTGCAGGCGTCCTGACCCTCAGTGGCACTGCTCCATTTTGGAAAGTGCACTACACAGACACACACACACACTCGGACAGACAGACAGACACACACACACAGCTCAGTCTGTTTGGTGAAGAGTCACGAGTTCCTCTCTGCGCGTCAGCAGCACTCTGCTGTGGTGCTGAACTGCCTCTCCCGCTCTCCTCCTCTCTGCAGTTCTGCCTGTGCGTGACGGAGGGGGTGCTGCTGCTGTCTGCAGAGGGCTCCCCGCTCTGCCTCCGCTCCAGGCAGGGCCGCGTGCGAGTGCACTGGGTGCTGCAGGCCCTGGCCGGGGTCGCGGCCGCGACGGGGCTGGGCTTCATCGTGGCCAGCAGGAACGCGTCGGGCCTGCCGCACCTGTCCTCCTGGCACGGGCTGCTGGGCGCCGGGACGCTGGCGGCCACGGCCTGCCAGGCGCTCTGCGGCCTCGTGCTGCTCTTCCCGCAGGCCCTGCAGGGCCCCTCGCTCGGCCGGCTGAAGCTGTACCACGCCACCTGCGGGCTGCTGGCCTACCTGCTGGCCACGGGCACCGTGCTGCTGGGCATGTTCAGCGACTGGTTCCAGGGCATCATCAAGGGCGTGGTGTGGTACGCCTTCCTCCCGCTGCCCCTGTTCCCTGCGCTGGTCGTCATGAACCAGATCACCAGCGCCTACCTGCCCAAGAGGAAGATCACCACCTGACCTCGGCCCGGCCGGAGCACGGAGACGGACTCTGAGCTCCACGAACTGCAGAGACTGAGTAGGACAGCAGAGGGGCTGCGTGTGCGTGTGCGTGTGTGAGCGATGTTTGTTTTAACGGCCAGTCTTGTCTGTATTCAAAGTGGTAAGAGGTGGATTTTATTTTATTGATCCTGTTCTGCGATGCTGTTAAACTACACAAGACCCCTGTCGTTCACTTTGTTTATTTCTGTTGTGTGTTTTGTTTTGTTTTTGCACTTGTTTTTAATATGTAGTGTTTTGGGTTTTAGTTTTTACCATTACGTGGTGTTTTCTGTCTTTGTTGCCTGTCCTTCATCCTGCTGTTCTGAGTTGCGTGTGCGTGTGCGTGCGGTCTGGCTCTTCTGCACAGGTGATTGTGAGGGCCCTTTACATCGCTTTTTGATCTATTTGTATAGAAGCACTGATGTGGGAGGAGGGGACACTAATAATAATACAGAGTAAACTTTATTCCAAGTTTCTAATGCCGAATATATGTACACCTTGAACCTCCCTTCAGTGTGTGGACAAGAACTGCTCAACCAAAACGCCAGCACCACAGCTTGTCCTACGCCACATGTGACCTTTAACCTTCCCCGGCTGGGCACTCCTGCCATCTCCGGCTTGGTTCCCCAGCTCCTGCGGCCCGCGTGTCTCGTCCCGGCGCTCCTCGGGCCTGAGTCGAGGAACGACAGAAGTAGAGACGTACCGGGTTCTTCTGAAGCCTGTTAAGCTGGACTGTTTTGATGCATCGGTATTGATGTGGAAGAGCCTGTGGGCTGCAGATCATGACAGCAGGTCGAGCGGCATCCCTGGGACGAACGTGGCGCTGCTCGGCGACGCCTGCTCCTTCAGCCAGAGAAAACGGTTGCCGAGTGCGGTTTGTTTTATTGTGTGTCTTTTTTATTCTTTTTCCCTGGCTCTGTCCATTAAAGCTCTTCTCTGGTTGTTGTGGCTGTTGTTTGGCTTTGATAATGGGGATCCGTGTGCTGTGCACAGAGCCAGGCTGTGCCAGTGCGTCGCCCTCGCCCCTACACGGTGGAGGGCCCTGAGTGAAAGAGGGTGTCTCAGATGAAGAGTGAATGATTGAGGGGGGGGCTGGACATCAGGCATTAATGTGGAGAGAGATTTCAATCCAGGAAGCAGTGCCGGGCGGGCTGGGGAAAGCTCTGTAGCGGTGCTGAGGCTCTACAGGGGGACAGCATTGGGCTGGCGAGGGTGGGGAGTGATGGAGAGTAATAAACACCCAGAGAGCTGTAGAAAAGAGCGGGATTAAAGCAGCAGTGTGTAGGGGGCGCCAGTGCGTAGTTTTCACAGATCATCCGAGCCGCTGAAGCACAGGGCACAGGGTGCAGTTCATCATGGGGTCACTGGGTGGCAGTGTCGAGCCGTGCCGCAGGGTCGTCATGCCCGGCTGCGAGTCTTCTCTCATTACACACTTCAGTCTGAAGGACACACTGCAGCAGCGGTGGAGCAGGGTACAACATGGTCAGTGTGCACTGCACTCCACCTGATCCTATTTTACCATTTATTTACCATGGTGCACTGTATGATTTTATGATGTTTTTATCATATTTGTATTATGATTTTACAGTTTTAGCGGGGAGGGTCGTAACCCCTTTTTGACGTTGCCTGCCATACAGACTCGTCTCTGCCGAGAGAGCCTCTGTCCCCGCTGGACACACAGATGACCGCTCCTCACAGGCCCGTGTGTCCCGAGCGCACGCAGCCCTGCCCGGATCAGAGGCCTCTGCACAGCAGCATACCTGAGCAATGGCTCCTCTCTGCGCTTGCGTTTCTGCCTTTGTTTTTGAGTTCTGCTGATGTTTGTGCTGCTGTCTGTCTGTCTCTCGCATATCGTTTACCCCACACACATATAAATGAACAAGACAGACGCGCAGGACGCACACCGCACACGCACTACTTTTCACCACAAAACTCACTGGCACTGATCTCAATGATGTCTGAAAGCGACTGTGGCGAATTAGCCCATTTGTGGTGACTGAGGGGTGCAGCGCAAGAGTGGCCCTCACACCATCATCATCATCATCACCATCACCACCACCACCACCACCACCACCATCATCAGCAGCAGCGATGGCTCTGGTTGGAAAGCTTGTTTCCAGCAGCAGCGACAGGCCCGGCCTCGCCCTGTCTCGGTGAATCAGGACCCGGCTGTGCTGCAGGCGCCGGCCTGTCGGGTGCTGTTCCCGGCCCGGGGACCCGCAGGCCGCAGCGGAGCAGTAACTGCACATCTCTGCGTCTGTCCTGCGCAGCTTGTAGGCCTGCAGCCCAGCGTGATTTGCATAGTAAACGCAGGCCTGATAAGTATAATAATAATAATAAGGCAGGCCTTCTGAAAAGCAAAAACATAATATAAATAAGTTCTGCTTTCAATGACAGAATGCACATATACATGTCCCACCGTTAGGTTAGTCACTGTGTTAATACTGACTGAGCTGTTCTGATTTATACTGCACTGAATAAAGATGAATCAGTATTCGAGGAACTTTATTAACTTCATTATCTTAAATTAATTAATTACGGGGGCGTGGCCGTGCAGCGCAGGAGATAGCGGTGCATGGCGGGAAACCCGCGCGTTGGCGGGAAACGCGTGTCAGCACGGGGCTTCTACTGCTCTTCAGAGGAGGACGAACGGCAGGACAAACTGAGGTAAACTAATATATAGAGCGAATAAAGTGCAATAAAACAGATACACGACACAACTCAACCGCCTAGCATTGAAGCCTCGCTAATGAGCAGAACATTGATCTCACCGCGGACATTGCTGGTAAAAAAACCTTGAAAACATCCTTGACGCTGTCAGGTAGGATACCTATATATATGTATATATGTCTGCCGATACAGCGCTGTTACAGTAGCATCTCATTATGTATGAGATGTTATTAAAGTGTAAAAGTTGCTCAGGCTGGGTTGCTCCGCAGCGCCCCCTGGCGGCCGCCACTGCTCGCCGGTCGTGACGTCAGTGTGTGTTTAGAGGGGCGCTATAAAATGGCCAACAAGAGACTTGTCTTGATTCTGATTACAAACCTGTAAGATCACGCCCAGTTTTAACTAATAATACCTTTTACTATTAAGTAGGACCGTTTTTCCCTTATGTAGCATATTGACTCACTAACGAGTGTCTGATGTTCAGGTGTAAAGATTACAGCGCTGTGGTGTGTGTGTCTAACACTGCTGTCTGCAGTCTGTCCTCCACCGCTAATGACTTGCTCCTAGAAGAGCAGGAGGGAAGTCAATTATTCATCGCTGTGTACTTTTAGCGCTGCAGGAGGAGGAGGACATGGGGAGTCTGACGCAGCGCTGGGTGTCTTTCTCTCTAACCTTGTCTCCTTCTCTCTCTGGTTATTAATAGAGCACGTGTAGGATGTGTCTGCCCCCCCATGAATGCAGGCCTGTGGATAGGGAGTCGAGATGCAGAGAGACCCGGAGCCGCTGCCCTGGTGGGAACGAAGGAGGAGAGAGAGAGAGAGAAAGAGGACAGGCAATGGCACTTGGCACAGGTAAGAGTGAGCGGGACGCCTGGCCAGCATCCTGCCAACACGCCTCCCTTCTGCCCTCTGTTTCTCTCCGTCTGCCCTCTGCCTACACGTACAGCGCGCTGCCATATTTAACACAGAGATAGGTGTGGAGAGTTGTGGAGGCACAAGCGACAGGGCTGGTGTTGTGTGATGCGGTGTGTGGCGGCCCTGGGGTTCCCCTCCACAGTGCTAATCATAATGACCTCCGCCCGCCCCACCCCCACAGCAGCAGACCCCCCGCTGTGTCGTGCGCCCGATGCCCCCGCAGCACCGCAGCGCGCTCAAAGCTTGGTGTTTTATGTATGAGCGTCACACGACGCAGAACAAGCACAACAAAGACAAAACACAGGCCTGGACTCGGAAAACATTCTTCTCTCTTTTATTTTTGTAAATATCTTTTCCCCTCCTATATAATGTCTATAACCTCTGTCGATCGGGGAATGGAGGCCTGTACACGTTCGCACAGACAGCCCGAGCCCTCCTGCTTGATCAGTACCATGCGTGACATTATTACAGCGGGCCTCTGTGGTTCTGGATGTTGTTGTTTCGGAGACCGGTGCACAGCTGGGCGGTGGCATCAGGTCGGGGTGACTCTCTGCCCAGTGCTGCCGTGGTCAACAGACAGCTGCTTCTCAGAGCCCTGTGAGGGCAGGGCGGGCCTGCAGACACAGCCTCTGCACAGTACAGTGAGAACAAGACAGTGTCTCTTCCCCCACTGGTGTCTGAGTGCTACACAACAGGATGTAGCAGGACAGATATACAGACAGCTTCAACGTGGACTGTGTTACTTCTCATACAGTGGCACTGCCAAATTGCATTGAAAATAAATACATACATACATACATAAAGCTTTACAGAGATAGAAAAAATAAATAAAACCTGAATGTTAAACCTCGCGCCGCAGCTGGCTGGGTTGTACAACATACTGTATTTTGATGCGGATTTTGGTGAATTTGGGTTGGATGCGCGAGCTGTCTGCAGGGTGTGAGCTTGTAGGACTGGCTGCCTGGCTCCTGCACGTGAGACTGGGTGTGGGTTCCCTCACAGCGTGCGTGAGATCGGTCTGCGTCCGGACCCAGAGCCGCAGCTTTGCGTTACTGCGCTGCACTGCCGCTCACCTGGCCAGGGAGACCTGCCTTTGCTGTCCCCTCTGCTGCGCAGCCGCTGACACAGAGACTGGCGCTTTTGTCACTGTCCCACTGTGCATTGTGTTTTTTTAGTTGTATTTTTTGCATGGTTGTGTTATTGCAAGAAATATATATATTTAATATTTTCTAGCCCATTTGAAATAAGCAAGCAAATTACCATAGACGTCTCAGTGCAAAAAAAAGCTCTCAACCAACATCTGTTTCCCTCTGGTCCTGAGCCTGCACTCTGGCACCCTGTTGCACAGCGCCCGAACCAGTTGAGCCCACAGACTGGCACCCAGTGGCACAGCACCTGATCCAGTTTAGCCAGCACTCTGGCACGCTGTGGCACAGCGTGTGAACCACACACCGTCTCGGGCAGAGCAGCCAGGAAGCAGGTTCTGGCCGCTCTGATCCGATTGCTGTTCCTCGGCTGCGGTGCAATAGATATCTGCAGGGTTTGAAACCGGCAGCTGTTACACACAGGTGACTACAGCCGTGTCATGCATTATCAACTTCCTTTTTTTTTTAATGTATTTATTCACTTGTGTAACTTTTAGTTTTTGTTATTACGGTCGTCATGTGGTGCTGCTGCAGCTCTGAGAACCAGTCAGTCCATGTTTCTGTTCCCAAGAACCAATCGGAAGCGACTCTAAACATCTCCGGCAGTCCTCTGAAGTCTGGTAACAGAGCGCCGCAGCTCAAGACACTGTAACACTGACCCTGAAGACGCCACTGACGGGATGCTGCCACTGCAGTAAAGACAGACACCGAAACATGCGCTGCTCATGAAACATGAGGTGCATGAGGTGGACGAGAGCCTGGGTCCGCCCTGGAAAACAGCGCTTTGCCCTGGGTGTACAATACAGCACTGCAGTGTGTTTCATAAAGATATACATTTGTGAAGCAATCTGTAATTTTTATTACATAAACACGTCACGATCGGGAGACAAAAAAGATGACAGAAGTGTTGTGTTTATTACAGCGAGCCGGATTCTTGGAAGTGCCTTTAGATTATTCAAACACAGCGGTTTCTGGTGCCGATCCAGCACTTCCTGGCCCGAGATCACAGCCCGGCCGCGCCGTGTGTCTGGGCTGCGTGTCTCACCGCGGCAGCGACTGGAAGGGCCTCGTCTCCACTGAGGCGGGCGTGATCTGCACGTCGGCCGGGACCTTCATTATTAGTGTGTGACTTTCAGGAAATGTCTAATTAGCCCTTAATTAAGCTGGCATTAAAACACAGAGCAGCCTAAATTGCACTTCTTTACACGACTACAGCTGCCAAAACTGTGACACAGCGGGCGGCTTGCCCCCCGACCCCGGAACAGACAGGGCCGTGTTTTATTTCGCTCACGCACACTTCCTGTGAAGGAGCGCCTGCAGGGCTGGACACGGTGACACAAACACATCAATAAACGAACAAACACACACAGACGCATCACTGAACAAGAGCTACCCTGACTGCTTTCCTTTGCAAAGTACGAGAGGTTCCACCACAAGAAAAGAAAAAGAGAAAAAAATAAGTGTTTATTCTCAAACTAAAGTTTAATGTAACTTAAACCAGGCCGAGAGAGAAGCCTTTGGTCCCCTCTTATCTGCGTAAAGATTTTATTGTCTCTCATCTGATAGATTGGCCTTTGAGTAGCAGAACTGCTTTCACTAATTAGAAAAATAAATAAATTCTGCACAACTTGTGCGTGTATCACAGTGAGACAGATGCGCACAGTTTCAGGGCGTCCATTACGTCTGGTGTTCACACACAACAGGGTGAAAGTACAACCACAGCAACGGAAACACTGGAAGTGGCTTCTCCTTCACCGCATTTCACAGATCTGTTCTGTGCCGGCTTCTACTGGCCCAGACAGGCACATATATAGTTTCACACAAGCCGCATCCCCGGCTGCTTGGGTCTCCCCGTCCCGCCCGTCCTGCAGCTCCGCGGCGTCCGACACTGCCCTGGACAGCTCAGGGTAACTAATCCCCAAGAGGCTTCTGGCATCATCTTGGTCTGTGGATGATTCGTAGCCTGTACTCGCCCTTCCTCCTCCCTGCCTTTCATTCTTCTTTCTTTGGTATTTCATGTCCACTTCCAAAGGCACCACGAGCGGGCAGGGACAGCAGGCTGGCCGATGGCTCTGCCTGATTTTGATGGTGCTGTGAAGCGAGTGTGCTGAAACAAACAAGCAAACAAACAGAAACAAAAGAAAGATCTGACTGAAGCCCGACAGCCAGGCGAGCCTGAGCGGTGTCGGCGGCCGGAGTGCGGAGAGCCTCTGCGCCTCGTGACTGTTCTGTGTCAGCACTTACATTTCCGAAACAAAGCCGTCAGGGCTGCTTATTCGTTGAAGAGAATTAATTAGCCCGCTGCAATTTGGATGTCTCTCGGTTGTCACGACAGACTATCTCTGTACCGTAAGCCGCTCTTACCTTGACAGTAATGCTCTGTAAGACATTGGTAAAACTGCTGCGCAGATGTTTCCTTGTTTCATCTTTTCTTTTGAGATTTCCGAGCTGCCTAGGCCGGTCATACATGCTGGCATTATTTAGTTAATCCCTCATGCCAAAGGGAAAGTTGGGGCTGTCCGCGGGAATGAATGCTGTTCCCTGTCAGAGTTTGCACAGACGGTGACTTATTGTGCTGCACATCAATGAAGCGGCAGCCTCCGAGCAGAAGGCTCTGTTTTTACACGCCGTCCGTCAGCGCTGGGCAGGACTCTCTGAGACAGGCTGTGCATGTTCACCAGACTGATAAAAGGACCAAGGACAGCTTGGGCCAGTCATGGTGGGCGCTGGGGAAGAGAGATGCACGCCTTTTATACCGCCATGCTGCACACATGACCTGGTCTTGGCTTCTGTTTTTTTCTTTGTTTAGGTTTTACAAAACAAAGTGTAAGTCCTTGTATATTTACAGTGTTCAGTCCTGACACGGTAAACAACAGCACACGCAGGAGCCCGGTTTCTGCTTTTGTTTGTTTGCTTGCTTGCTTGTTTGGTTTTGTTTTCTCAGATCTGTGTTCAGCTGCCCTCGGTCTGTGCGATGAATCGACACTGATGTGCACAGCTAGTGTATATATATACATTTATATATATTTCATGGCTTCTTGTATATACAACAACAAACTGAACAACAAAACGAACAGTAAACCAGCTAACCTGAGCTCTGAAATCCAGCCTCTTATTGTTACGACTACAGACGGCAACTGAAGGGAGGGTGACCGTGGGGGATATTTCACAGTACAACCAGCTAACGTCGGTTTACTAATTGGGATCTTCTCTCGCTCTCTCTCTCATCTTTCCTAGTTCATCTTGATGCTCTCGCTGTTTGACATTCTCCCTTCTCTGCTCAGCGTAATGCCACTTAATACCAAACGCCTGACATTTCATCAGCATGTTTTGATGTTGTTGTTTTGTTGCAGTTTTCCTGCCTGTAGGTTTTACTAGATCCCTGTATTCTAGCACATAAACCCTCCCCCCGTGTCTGTGCTTCCCCAGCATCCTGCCTTAGACATTCAGCATGTACATCACTGTGCAAATAATACTGCTGTTCCCCGCTACACTTGCCCACCCTGTCTGGCATGACGGGGCTATTTTACATTCAGCATGGCAGGTCTACTCTTGGACTAAAGTGCCGAGCTTCGTCTTCTTCGGTTTCTTCTTGCATTGACTGTGTTTTTCTTTTTGTTTTTTTTTCATTTTAATGTGACATGCTAACCCTGCCGTGTGAACTCCGTGTCTGCTGTGTGTGCTGGCGGGCGCAGTTGACATCCTCTGCAGGTAGAGGAGCTGTTAGTTGGTGGCAGGCCGTGACTGTGACAGTGGCTACTCATAGCATCGTGCTCCGGTCTGTCGGCAGCAGGGTGTTATCGTTCTGTCTTTCTGTCGGAAAGGGACCACTCGGATGTTTCTGTTCAGTTACAAAATCGGTGCTACAAGGCTCCTGCTCAGATCTTATTTAGCGAGACACAACTTTTATATGCACCTTTCCTATTTGCTTTGAAACTATTATTTTCTCAGACTATTACTATTATTATTATAATATTGTTCTATTTGCCTTTTTTTTCCCCTTCCCCAAATTTTGCTTTTCCATGCCTCTCTGTTACCAGACTGTTTCACAGTATAAATATGAAGTGCTACAAAAATGAAATTGCTGGAAAGGGTTCATTTTTCATTATTATTATTATTATTATTAATATTATTCTTATTAGTATTAGTCTTTTCCTGTTAAGTCTCTTACACCAGGTTAATAATAGAAACTACCCCTACTGAAGCCAGCCGCTCTCTGGAGTCCTGTTCGCACGTGGGCTGAGGATGTCAGCCTTCATCGCCCCACCTTCCCGTTTCCAGAGAAATCCCAGCAGGCAGCTCTGCGGGGGGCGGCTGGGTGGCCTGGACGGAGCACGAGTCACGCAGCGTACACGAGAGGAGGCCCCCGGCGCCCGCTGTTACACCACTATGGGGGTGTCGGAAAACACGGAGCTGATGGACTCTGCGTCCGACCTCCTCCTCTGGCCCCGCTCCCGTGAGCTCTCCGGCCTGTCCTCCGCGGCGGGGTTGACCTTGCCGTTCTGGCCCTGCAGGTCTTTGGAAGGCTCGATGAAGGCCACGTGTCTGCTGAGCCCCGCCTTGCTCAGCACGTCGTGGGTGGGCGTGGTGCTCAGCATGGAGGAGTGGATGCTGTCCTCCTGCTGGCTCTTGGCCTTGCCGCTGCCCGGGCAGCAGAAGCAGCGGCAGGGCGTCAGGTACAGGTAGATAAGCACCAGCACCACGCTGGCCAGGCAGCCCACCAGGGTGGTGTAGGCCGTGTTCAGGGTGTTGTTGCCGCCGTGCATCGTGACATTGTGCACCTTGACCGTCACGTACAGCGTCTCGTTGAGCGAGGTACTCACGGCGAAGCAGGTGTACACCCCCGAGTCCTCGGGCCGCACCAGCCGGATCTGCAGGCTGTCCTTGTTGAAGACCAGGTTGGTGTGGTTGGTACTGACGTTGGTCACCACCACGTTGTTGGGCGTCACCCAGGTCTTGACCATGTCCCTGTGGCGCGTGTCGCAGCTGAGGGTGAGCATCTGGTCCAGGTAGGCCTCCTCGTCTGCCTCCTTCACCGCGCTGCAGTTCATATGGTCCCCGTTGAGCTGGAAGACGCCCACGCTGACCTTCTGGGGGCCCGGCAAGGTGCAGGTGTAGTCGTCCTTGAAGTCCACGGCGGAGCTGAGCCGCCGGATGTGCCAGAGTGCCAGCAGGCTGTAGAGCTCGCAGACACATGCGATCGGGTTGCTGTGGAAGTAGAGGCCGTTCTTGATCCAGGCCGGCAGCGCTTTCAAGTCCTGGATGGGCAGCACTTTGATCCGGTTGGAGGAGACATCGAGCAGGCTGAGTTTGGGCAGCCGGGTCTTGTCCTTGACCAGCTCCAGGGGGAAGCGGGACAGCTGGTTTTGGCTCAGGTACAGCTTATGCAGGCTGTTGAGGCCAGAGAAAGCGGAGCGGTCGATCTGGGAGATGTGATTGTTGTAGAGCAGCAGCACCTCCAGCTGCTCCAGAGGCTCGAATAGGAACTCGTCCAGCTGCCGCAGCTTGTTGGAGGACAGGTCCAGGTAGCGCAGCTTGGTTACGTACAGGAAGGCCTCGGACGAGATGAAGCTCATGCTGTTCTGGTTCAGCAGGAGGTTGTGCAGCTTCAGCAGCTTCACTTTGGTCCACTCGGCCGTCAGCCTGCTGATGGAGTTGAAGCTGAGGTCCAGCACGGCCGTGTACGTGGGCAGGGAGCTGGGGATGGTGGTCAGGTTCATCTTGGAGCAGCTCACGATGTTGCTGGCGCAGATGCAGACATTGTAGTTCGGGGTCAGAGCCGCGGACCCAAGAGGCAGCAGCGCCAGCAGGGCCAGAGAGAGCAGGGCGGCGCGGAGGAGGAGGCGGGCCGCTGAGGTCCCGGGAGAGCGGTCCTGTATCAGGACACTGGACGAGGGGTCCCCAGCCGCGCGGCTCGGGGACTGCATGGCGGGGGGGGTGCGCAGAGCGAGGAGGTCCGCAGTCAGGTGCTTCTCACAGCACGGGGCTGCCGCGCTGCCTCTGGGATCCCTGCCACCATCGCAAGAACTGCAGCTGCAACGAAAACCCAAAACGCGCCTCATTAAGAGCTACAGTCAGCAAGTGAGCGAGACAACCTGGAGTCCCAGACCAGGAAGCAGCATCACCTGCCTGCCTCTCATTTCCCACTGACTGAACAGCCCCACGACCGTCCCCTCCCATCACACTAACACAGCTCTCACCACAACAGTCTGCGATGACTAGGCTTTCGGGATTTGATATGTATTTGGTTAAGAAACACTTCACACTGGCACATGCTTCAGCCTGGTCACTGGTTGTACGATGGCAAGTATGTGTTACCACATGAAAGACACCGCATGTTTGGACGAGACGAGCTGCCTGCATCACAGGCTGCATTTGGCATGGAGTTGCAACAACAACAACAGCAGCAGCAGCAGCAGTATACACCAACACAGACACTCTCACACTCACACACTCATGTTGACAGACACACTTGACACAGACACGCACACACACACACACATCCGAGTAGGCAGAAATGGAGCCATCTCACCTACTGCAGTGCAGTGAGCACGTGCTGAACCTCGCGAGTGTCCAGTGGAAACAGAGGACCATGCTTGGAGCTGCCGTGGGCCCAGGCTGTGCAGTGAAGTTGTCAAGTGTTGCAGTGCACCATTCTCCAGCCTGCGCAGAGGCAGAGCTGGCGCAGAGGGCACACACCAGCCCGGTGAGCGGTGTGGGGAGATCACACCGAAGGACAGGGCTTTACTGCCTCACTCTCTCCTGCTCTCACAGCTGTAGCATTTCCCCAGGCCTGCTGGATTTAAAGTCTGCACCGAGCAGCAGACTGCATGTTGGTCTCTTCCTGCAGCCACCGATAACTGGTTCAAGCAAGCTAGGCTGCACGGGAAGCACAGATAATATTGGAAAAATTATAAAAACTCTCCTTTGTGTTTTCCCTCAAAGACAGAATCCAGCAGGGAAAAAATAGCCACGTGAAAACGTATATCGAAGCAGGAAAAAAACAAATGTCTGCAAGAAGAATCCCCTGCCAATTAAAAACCACGTTTAATTGTTGAAAATACAAGATGTCAATGGCCAGAAGGGAAAGGAAACATGTCTCTCTCTCTTCCTCCTTTTCTTGGCTGCTGTCCCTTTCCCACACCACTATCCTCAGCAAGGACCCCCTCTCCTCCTCCACCTCCTCCACCTCCTCCTACTCCTGAAGCAGACGAGTTATGAATGCGTAAATCAAAAAGGATAAATACATCCCCAAAGCAGATCGCCTTTCTTCCCAAGGAGCTGGCCGTCCGTGTTGGTGCGTCTTCTCTTGCAGCTTCTCAGGCTCATATAATCAAATCCCGGGTTCCTCGGAGGTGCCCGATAAAAACCCGCTGCATTGCTCTTTTTTTCCCTTCTTCCCTCTTCGTGGAGTCGGTGAATGGGAGGCGCGGAGGACCGGGTCTCCGGAGCAGGCGAGCGGCGGGGCTCGGCGGGGTCTCCGCGGCACTGAGGCTGCGAGCTGACGAGCGCTGTGTTCATAGAGAAACAGCAGCCCCGCAATGCCTCAGCATAATGCAGCGTGCGTGTGTGTGTGTGCGTGTGTGTGTGTGTGTGCGTGTGTGTGTGTGTGTGTGTGTGTGTGCGTGCGTGCGTGCGTGCGTGTGTGTGTGTGTGTGTGTGTGTGCGTGCGTGTGTGTGTGTGTGTGTGTGTGTGCGTGTGTGTGTGTGGAGGGAGAGAGGGAGAGAAGTGAAGGACAACTTCACAACACAGCCCCAGTCTGTAGCATCAGGTGTTCAGCCAGCTGCGACAGAACTAGTGTCGTGTTGTGCTGCACTTGTCTTGTGTATTTACAGCGTCGAGGGCTGTAATCCGTGTGTATAGGGAATTATGTGTACATAAATACATATATTTGTATGCACACACACACACACACACAGCTATGCACTCATAACCCCCGTGACACGGGACTCACCCTCCTCGGCAGTGCGGCTCTCCGGGCTCGTCGGTCTGTTCTGCGCCGGGCGGGCGGCTCCGTCAGGGCTCAGTGCGGCGGGGCGGGCGGCTCGGGCTGCTGTCCATGCCGGCGGTGCGAGGGCTGTGCGCTGGCGGGGGGAGGACCACAGCAGCTCCCCGTCCGTGTGCCACAGGGGCGGGGCGCCATCACGCACACCATCGCCACACCACAGCGCCGGGAGATGCTTATTTTTCCGGACGCTTCCGAAGTCGTTGAGTCGAGTCATGCTTTCACTCTTCTGTACTGTTAATACTGTAATTATTCTTATTATTAACAGTGTGTGAGAGCTGTAATGCAGCTGCCCTGTGAGTTGTGTGAGGGACCGGCACACCAGTGGGGACACACTGATACAACTTTGCCTCATTCGCCCTACGAATGTCTTACCTTGTATATAAATTACATGAAATAAAGCTGAATATGTAATGGAGGGAGAGGGGTGTTTGGGATCGCAGGGTATTGAACGGGTCCTGAAAAGGACAGCAGTCCATCAATTCATTTTCACTATGGCTACTGCCATTATATCATTATTATTATTATTATTATTATTATTATTATTATTATTATTATTATTATTACTGAAAGCAGAGTTCGTAAGATACCATTCTGTTCCTGCACGTATGTGCTGCATCGCTCTGTTAACAGTACACTGTCCTCCCCAGGGGTCTCGCCCCCCAGTAGGGGTCTCTGAGCCTCTCACTGAGGCCCAAACGCGGCCACTGGGCCTGGCTGCCCCTGGCTGCCCCCCACCTTCCACTCATCAGAGTTGGTCTTTCCCTGAGAGAGGAGCCCTACCGCCGGCCCAGGACCAGAGATCAGCAGCAGATGCAGGACAACTCACACTGGCCAGGATGCAGGGCACTACCAGTCATGGTTATGACTGACTGGGGCTCATGACTTTGGCTGAGTCTGATTTCTTTATTTTAATTTAATTCTTATAGTGCTGTTCTCTGCTGCTTCACTAGTTTCTTTGTCACCAGACAGAATCCATGAGCCTCCATTGCCTGCTTTGTGCATGAGAGTATAGGGGTGTGTGTGAAGGAATATGTATATAAGTATATTATCATCATCATTGTCCTCTTCAGAGGGCACAGGGTGTGTCATTCCAGAACTGATCTCTGTATTGCGTCGTGCTTTCTGCCATTAGTCTCGGCTGTCGGGCAGCGTGTTCCCGGCTGCGGTCAGGTTGACATCCCCCCAGCGTGCAAGGTTGAGGAGGTGAAGGCGCTGGGCCCCGTCACAGTTCGCTCACTCTCCCAGCGGTGGCAGATGGGCCTTTGACTTCTGCTGCTTGTGTTTGCTACGCAGAGCGGCGCTGGGAATAATCGAGCTGCTCGTACTGCGCTGCCTGTGCTTTGTCGTCAGCGTGCACCAGCACCACTCTTGTGCCTTACATTAAAGCTATGCAATCTGTTTTTATGGCCTGCCATTCTTTCTCGGCCAAGGAGATGCAGTCATGATGCTGTCCTGCTATTATTTGCCCACATTCCACTGATTGCATTCAATATGCCTTTTATTTTGCAATGTGCAGTGCAGCCCTGCCTGTCCTTCCCTGCTTTTATTGGTGGTTCTTCCCGTGTGTCCTGGCACTGCAGATGATATGACCCTGGGGTGGAGCTGCACAGGTTTCAGCTGGTGACCTGCGGTAACAGACCATCGATGCTTTGCAGACATGTTCGCATGTATTGATGAAAGTGCAGCATGGTCTCCCTCCTGCCCCTCCCCTTGTCCCCCGCATAGTCATATAATGAGGTTATTTTGAGACAGATCTGCCTTTCCAGGTACAATTAATCCGTACCCCAGTGTTGATCACCAGCTGTCCGTGCTGCCCCAGGTCTGAGATGCCCTGCCAGTGGTGAAGTTAATGGTCGTCCTGCTGTTTGCTGAGCAGAGGGAGTCTGTCCTCTCGTGACAAGGGAGTCGGTTCTATGCGTCTGGGAGGGCTGGCCCGGCTGGGGCCCCTGACCTGCGTATGCCTAGCATGTGGCTTTGGTGTGCTGCTGGTGCTGCTGCTGCTGTATTTATGTATTTATTTAGTTATCTGGGCAAAATAAAATGCGTCAGAAAGAGCCCTAGAGAGAGACTTTGCCCCATAAAAGTGCATCATCTTTATGATTTAGTCACCCGCTCACTCTCTCGCTCACGCAATCATTCAGACACCCTCTCTGTCACTCGCTCACTCACTGCCTCTCTCAATCACTCACTCTCACTCACTAGGTGACTCATTCAGACACACACTCACTCACTCACTCCCTCCCTCTCTCAATCACTCACTCTCACTCACACACCCAGTACTCAACTGTAAATATTTTGCGGCTCACCATTCGTTGCTTGATTCCGTCAGGAACTTATTCAATATAAATAAATGGAAAGTTTAATTCAATTATTGATTTTTTTTTACATTTCTCTCATGTGTGAAATGTCCCTGGTGCACCCACTGGTGAGACCCAGTGCTGACCTGTCCTCTGTGCAACGTGGGGAGGAGATTTGTTTGCAGGGGGACATGCAATCAGTAGAGCTGAATGTGTGTCAAACTGGAGGAGACCGTAACGAATGGGGGTCACCTTGCTCATTTCTATCGCCTGACGAGGTGCCTGACAGATGGGGGTTTGGTACTGTGCCTGCTGTACGGCATGACAGAGGAAGAAAGCAAACATAAAGTGCTGTAAGTCATGTTTAAAAGGGACATTTATTGAAGGAGGTGGAAACCATTAAGCATCCGTAGAGATTCTATAAGCAGATCTGAATATGGGCTATTACAGAGCTGTTTGTTTTCCTTCACAGTCTGAAATGCTGCAGATGTGTGTTGTTTGGATATTATCTTCTGCCATAAGTCTCACTCAACCCATCGGCAGTATAATCCTGAAGATATCCCCCTCGGAAGATCCTGCAGAGAGCCGAGACTCACCAAGGACTCGTACGGAAGCTTTTACAGGAATTCAACTACAAACAAGCCTAAGAGGATGTTGGCGTGTATTCTGCAGGTTTTATGTCATGTCAGCATGTTAAGGCTGTCAGACACAGAAACAGGGATGCGTGTGGAGAGGGGTTTTGCGCGTGCAGCGTCACGTACAGGGGGACTGCACTGAGCAGGGTGAAGACTGACACCACAGCCCCGGCCCGTCCCCGAGGAGCGGGCGACTGACATTCAAGGCTCTCTGTCCTGCCGTCGATGATGTAACCGGGGGCACGTGACGTGCAGGAGCTTCACGGGCTGTGAAAAGACAGGAGCCGGCTGACTGGCTGCTATGACAACAAACGCTGCAGTCAAGGTTGATTCCCCGGTCCTTTTGTATTCTCAAGAAGATGAAACGCAGCAGCCAGGATGGAGAGCGGAGACGGCTGGGAGAGAGGAGGGTGGGGGGAGAGATGGACTGAATTGGAGGAGTAACGCGTGTCCCCTTCCGTTCGCTGTCCTTCTGACCTCCCTCTCTCAATGTGCCACTGGCTGTGTGTGTCCTGTCCGTCTCTCCCTGCCCTGCTGTGGGTTTGGGTTTTTATTGTTGCTGATGGGCAGCGCCGGTGCCATCTCCTGAACTAGGCTCGGGGCAGCACTGTGTTTGGTACAGAGCGCACTAGGGCACAGTGGGAGCTGTTCCCTTCATCTGATATCCTTGGCCCGTGTGCGAACAGGACTCCAGAGAGCGGTTGGCTTCAGTAGGGGTAGTGTCTGTTATTAACCTGGTGTAAGAGACTTAATGGGAGAAGACTAATCATAATATTAATGAGTTATCACATGACTCATCAGAACAGGGTCTGTGGACCTGGCCGCTCAGTAAGAGTAAGAGTCTCCTGTCCTCTCTCTCAGACTGGCAGTGTTCTCGGGGGGGCGTCACTCCCCATCCCTCTCTTCTGTGTGAGCCAGTGCTGCATACGTTTTTGTTGTTCTTCTCCGAGGTGGAGTGAGCAAGAGAGAGGGAGGGAGGGAGGGATTCTTGTCTGGGTGTGTGTGTGCGTTGTTGAGGATTGTGTTTCAGGCAGGTTATTTTGGTGTCGGTAAGTGTTTTAAATTAAGAAGGTTGCACTTTAGCAGGGGCTAAAAGGAGAGCCTGTCAATTGCTCGTATGTCAGTGTCTGAGGGGTCTCTGTTACCCCCAGACTGAGTGCGTGTCAGTGTGTGAGGGTCTCTGTTACCCCTGGACCAAGTGTGTCAGTGTGTGAGGGTCTCTGGCTCACAGCTGGGAAGTGGTATTGCTCAGAAAGCACATCCTTACCCTACTGTGTAATCAAGGCACCCTTGTGTCGTTGTAAGCTGGAATTAACTTTTAATTGCAGCACAGATGTCTATATAACAGCATGGGCTTTCTGTGGAAAATGCATTCTTCCTCTGCGTTTTTTTCACCTCATGTAATTCAGAAGCAGACAAAAATCTTTAGTCACACAAACTGATACCAATAAAAAGAAAGATACAGAATGTGCAATTGAATTACTTTGTGTACATTGTGTGTGTTTGTGTTTACTTCCTGAAGCTGTTTGACTGTCATCTCCTTTTGCGTCATACATATTATTCCTGCCTGCTGTCTGCTGCTACATTATTTTATTTTGTGAATGTTCTTTTAATCTAAGCAGAGTCAGAGTTAAGACACCTCACTGATCTTGAATAACCAGTGTCAGCAAGAGAGAGAAGGAGATGCAGAGCGAGGCTTTTGGGGACAGCCAGTCACTCGGGATGGTGTTGCCATAACAACCTGTGATCCCGGCACCTCGGCAGGTGACCTGGCCTCCTCGCCGGGAACGTGTGAAAAGGGCAGGCGCAGGGGGGCGCGGGGAGATCACGGCGCCGAGGAGAAAGGCCTGCAGCTCATCAGTGAGTTTGGGCCACGATTCTCACCTCCTACGGCTGATTTACACCGTACGGGAGTGAAGGGAAAATCCAAGCTGTTGCGGTTTAAAGAAACCAGAGACAAACACTTCATGCAACCTCTTTCCTGAGTCCCTGAATCTACCGTCATCCTTTCTTGTTATAGGTTTAATTTGTTTATACATTTATACATATATTATGATGCCTTCCTCGGTCTTTGTACAGTGGCAAATGGAGAGCCAGCCTGAGAAAGTTAACTCTTTGTGGTGTGCGTGATCTCGGCGTGCGTCAGAGCCGTGCTGCAGGTGACGGCTGATTGAGGCCCGATCCTCGATGAGCAGCTCCCGGCTGTTCAGAGTCAATTGTGTTTCTCAGCGTGCCGTGGCTCCCAGGTAAACAAGACGCAAGAAAGATGTTTAGTTTAGATTTTTTTGCCAACTTCACAAATTAGGTGGGAGACTAATAACAAAATAAACTCTTCACACACACACACACGTGTACACGCACACACTGACACACACTCACATGTGAATAACAGGTGCTTGGACTGCTTCAGAGGTAGACTTGGCGCGTGTCTCTCCGTGTCACCGGAGCCTGGGGTGTGATCGCGTTCCGTGTCACCCAATAGGACGCGATGTCAACACAGGCGTGTAAAGGAACCCCTCCACATTGTTCCTGCTGCTTATGTATTTTTGAAGCTGTCGTCAACAACGGGCTGCGGACGGCCACTGGGGCGAAACAGCAGGGATCATCTGTCTGTTTGCTTTGGCTTTCCTGGCAGGCTGCGCATCTCCTTGCCGGCCGCTGTAGAGCCTGTGTTTATGTTCGTGGTCCTGGCGCCGGTCTCAGAGTCTCCGAGTCTCGCTGGCTTTGCGGGAGCTCCAGGGCTTCCCTGTGGGGGGTGGGGGGGGGGTGAGCTGGGAAGTGCTGTTAGATAAGGAGGAGCAGGGGGGTGTCTGTTCGGGAGCATGAAATTGCTGTACGGTTATAAAAAGGACTTTCCTGTTCCATTATGTATGAGCGCAATTAAATATTTATGGATAAATAGCATGACTTTTATTGCACGGCAGATGCTTTTTGTATGATACGAAGCGAACAATCTCACGGATTCACGGGCTGGAGCTGAAATGGAATAATTCAGCTGTTTTGCGGTGCTTGTCTAGCTTGAGTTGGTAAAAATATCTTGACGGCCCCCCTTCCCTGTCCATTACCGGGCTGTGGAGGATGTAGGATGTGCTGCATAAGTGCTGCCCCGTCTCACTGGCCCGTGTGGAGTCACGTGCTTGTGTGTGTCCAGGACCACTGCTGCTGTGGTCAGTGCTGGGTACAGTGTGCCAGGATACAGGGCAACACCGCCCAGCATGGCACGCCTCACACCTCACCGCACATGCACCAGGACTGCAGACCTGTTTGGGGAGGACTTCCTGCCTACTCCCATGCTTCCCATGTTTGTTGCAGGACAGGGATGTCAGATTTATGTTTTAGGCCCGGGTGGTGTTTGATGTCTTCCACTGGGTCAACACTTTATGTGTGTCGTCTCTTGGACCCATAATGACTGTACTTTTACAAAGGGTATGTAAAGATTAATGACAACAAGCAGGAGATGCAGGTGTTACCAATAACACCCTGTTCCCAGGTGTGTTTTAACACATTTGAAACGCATCCTGCAGTGTGTGAATGAAGGTGACATTACTGTGTGTAAAAAAATCACGTGATCAAAATGCAGCAGGGCTCAGGAGACCTAGTCGCGCCTTGCTTCAATGTTACATGAAACGGGAAGTCTCTTTTCTACCTTGTTCAGGCACATGTTTCTGTCTGTCCTTCTTTCTTTGTTTTTCTTTCCTTCCTTTCTTCCTGAATACCGCGCACGCTGGCTGTGACCGGCCCACTCAAGGTCACCTTGGTCTTTGTCTTCCCTTCGCCTGCGGTGTCCGAGTGGTGTCTCCGCACCGGTGGTGCAGGAGGGAGAGACGGAGCAGAAGGAGAAGCAGAGCCCCCCTGCTCTCTCTCCCTCCCTCCAGCACTGCGCAAACACTCGCTCTCCTGCTCTCGCTCTTCTAGTTTGTTTCTCGCACAGGAGGAGGCGAGTCTTGAGAGCTGCCAATCTCAGAGTGCTATTGATTGTCACAGTCTTGCAGGCAGTGGAGCCCCACTGCCATGGATTTGAAGGGCGTGGGATCAATTCTTGTGAGAAGCCGGCCGTCTCTCTTCTCGGAAGTCCTCCAGTGCTTTGTCAGCAGTGGACTCGGGACACCAGAGTGGACCCAGTCTAAGCCGAGTCCTTCGACTCCCTCCGTCCCGCTCTGGGGCTTTCCATATAACCTGTCTGTCCAGGGGCCTGTGCTGCGCCTCTCTACGCACCATACCCAGGGCAGGAGATATGGTAGTCATGGCTTTAGCTGTGCCCTGTGTGTGCGTGTGTGAGTGTGTTTTTGTGAGAGAAACAACACATCCTTGATGTGACTTGCACACTCACACGTTCATAATTCTCCCATGGATGGGCTGTAGAATATATGATCTAGACATAAAAGGCACAAATGAGTCACCATGTGTATATGTACATGTAACATGTAAATAAACATACTTTATACAGACCAAAATACATTAAAATCATATCCCATGTATTTTAAATGTACAAAGAACAGGACAGTTTTGTTGTGTGAAGAATGTTAGGATCACACACCCGTATCACCAGATAGTAAGAGTGCCTGGCCAGCGGAGATGGGAACGGCTGCAGCCCCTCAGCCACAGGAACCCGCGCAGTGAGCGGCCGAGCGGCCGGGGAGAGACTGGGATCTGCTGCATCAGCTGAGTGCAGGGGAATCTGCCTGGTCGCCATGGCAACAGCCCCCCATTGTGCTGCAGGTGTTCTTGCCCTGAATCCCTCCTCTTACACTGCAAACACAGCAACACAGATTATTATTGCCTGTTATTATTGTATTTTTTACCTCTGAAAGCTGGGGAATACCCTGACACAGTTCTTCCTGTCGTCTCGTGTTTCGGTTGTTTGTTTGCCTCCTGTCCTCCGCGCCTCTCTCTCCTGCTCTGGCCAGCGGCCCTGCCTCCCCGTTTGCATTTCTCTACTGTGATCGAATATTGAGCGGAGCCTTTAACATCTTTATGTGTATTTATTTATTTATTCACTGTTTCTGCTGCTGTTCATCCACTAGAAAACCTGCACAATCCAGACCTCACTCTGCAACAGGGCAAGCTGCTGAGGAACAGGGTGCTGCAGCAGCACAGGCTTATTTAGCGCTTTTCAGGGCTGTATGGGACTATAGGGTGTCTGTATGGATCTGTCGGTTTGTCAGTTGTCTTTATGGGTCTATCAGGGTCTGTATGGGTGGAAACATCTCCCGTTTTTTTTTTTTTTTAATCAACATTATCTGCTAACCTATTTGTACAATCCCTGCAGTCAGAGTTAAGGGTGTGCGGTCTGTTTACACGGTCCCTGCAGTATTATTATTATTATTATTATTATTATTATTATTATTATTATCATCATCAATCTTTGGTGATGAAAGCATCCCGCTGTATCACATTGTAATGACCAACTTTGCAGTCACTGAAAGACACCAACGTGAGGAAAGTTCCCCCCACTCAAGATTTACTACCTATAGATGTAAACATCCCTTTCTTTCATATCTTCTTTTCTTTTCAATGTAAGTGCCCATCTGACCTACTTAAGAGAAAGCTGGTCTTGGTGTTTTCAAGCTGTGAAGTGTATCGCTTCTTTTTCATCTCCCGTGTCAGCACTGTATTCAGCGACCCTGAGATGTGAACACTGTCACGTAGCGCCTTCTGTTCAGTCCCTGTTGTGCACCTGGGAAGCTCCTTAGAAAACAGCATAGAGACCAGAACCCAGAAAAGACCCTCCTGCCCCTGCCCTATCCACATGCCCCAGAGCCACACCCACTTGCAGGGCCAGTCATTGTTTCAGATAGGGATGGTGAATTAGTGATAGAGAGAGAGAAGGAGTGTGTGAGAGAGAGAGAGAGGGAGCGCAAGCAATTCATAAAATGTCATCCCTATGCTTCTCTCATGTCTCATCACTTAGCAACAAGGAAGAGATGAACGCATTAAAAACGCATTGAGGATGCACTGTGCACCTTGCCAACACTGGAGCCCTCCCCTCCCCTCCGCTCCGCTCGCTCAGACACGTCTCCCTCCATCACATTCACAGACTCTTCCCGGCTGCTGTTGCTGCTGCTTTGGCTACTTAGTTTCAGTGTCCCTCTCGTGGACTCTCGGGCCCTCCAATCCACTTAACGATGGATGTAATCCCCGCTGCAAATCCCGCTTTTGATAACAAAGCTGCTTCATCCCAGTTAAAACACACCAATAATGCGTTTACTGAGGTCCGGCTGTAGCACAGGGGTTAGAGGTGCTCGACATGAGCTCCATTCTCTGAATCCATGTAAAAATCCTGGACAATGAGCTCCTGACCCTGACAGACCCTCCTGGACTGGCTGACATGCTGCTACATTACACAAAGTAACAATGGAGTTGTGTGACTTAGTTGGATGGACAATGGAGTGTCAGAGTGTGAGAGTGTGTATGTGTATGTGTGTGAAAGAGACACTCAGACTAATAATATATCATAAGTCCATTATTTTACAGCAGACCTCTTCCCTGGAATGTGTCACATTGTATTGGATTAATGCTCTTAAGCAGCTGGAACCAAAGACTAATTTTGATCGGTACTTTATGAAAACGTGTTTTCCAGCTGGCGTTTAAGAATCAAACAGAGGAGAGCAAGAGAGACCAGGGGAGAGGGAGAGAGAGGGAAAGGGAGAGAGAAAGACAGATGGAACTAATTTTCTCTGTGCAACAACACTAATTCAGATAAATCCTTCCTGCCTTCAACAAGACTGAGAGCATTGCTTCCCATTCACAGTTTGCATCGAGGGCTGGGAATTCAGATGTACTAATTAGGCGCGTGAGTGATGGGAGGGCATCCCCACGGCGCCCGCGGGCCTGGCCGTCCACAGAGCCGGAGCCGCAGTCGAGCCGCTATCCCTGGCTCCCTGGGAGACCCCGATCCAGCCCTGCTCCCACCAGGCGCCCCCGATTCAACACAGCAATAACCGCAGTCCTCGGCGGCTGTCTTCATAAATCAAACATCTGAAGCTGAAAAGCAGCAGGACGTCATCCAAGCAAAGCCTCCTGTGATGGAAGAGACGACAGAGAGTGGGAAGGATGGCCTGGCGCAGGAGGGGACGAGCTGGCAGACTCTGTGCGGGGTCTCCATCTCCGGGTTGCCCCTCCGGGGAACTCTGGCGCAGTCGGGGACCCCTGGAGGCTCTTTGCCGAGAAGCCCAGTCTTTCCGGAGCACAGCACTGGGACAGGGGCCTCTGCTGGGGACGCCTTCCCACGTGTAGGACCTGAAACTGGACGTCTCCAAAGTCACTTTCAGTTCCTTCTACGTTAAATAGGGTTGCGTTACACAATAAAAGTGTAAAAAAAAGTGCTTCCTGCGTGCAACGGCTGTCATTGCCCTGCAGGGTCTGTCCTGCTGCCCCGCTGCAGTGTGCTCTAGGGCTAGGGCTCTGCTGCTGGGCACTCCCCCAGTCTGAAGCTTTTTACTCTGGCCATCCTTTCCCTTTGTCCCCAGCCAACTGAGGCTGAAACTTGTTTTCACCAAGATCGCAGCCTGGTCACTGGATAGGCCGCGAGCACGGAGCAGCGTGAATAATTCATTTGAGTAACAACTTTTCAACTATAATGGGGAGCAGGAGAAGCCGAAAAAGTGGCGCAGACTTTGTGTGTGTGTGTGTTGAAATACAAGGCCTTTAGTGTAAAGTTAAAGATGAACTACAGGTGACCCAGCAGTGACCCAACGGAGAACAACCGTGATGAACGCACAATGCTCAACACAGCAGCCCCCCATGCCGCAGCCAGAGGGAGCGACGGAGGGGCTTGTGCAGCGGCCAGAGGCGGGTCAGTTACAGGGGACCTTGGGGTCTTAATGGAGCATGAAAGGTCAAGGCTCTGTGTGGCGTTCCCTCGGGAAGCTGTATTCGTAGAGAATAACTCAGAGGCACTTCCCCCAACCCCCACCCCCGGCTTCACAGACACATCCTGAGGTTCCTGCCTCCCCGACTCGGGCTGCAGCTGCCTCTTCACTGGAGCTGCTGTTCAGGCTGCCAGCCGTAATGACTGTAATTGCCCCAGATTAATTATAGGCTAATTGTGTTGTGGGAGCTGGTGGGGAGGACAGGAGGACACGGCTGCGCGGCGACTCGGCACTGGATGAAGCCTGTTTGTGCCGGGATTCATGCAGTCTGTGTATTATTTCTGTACATAGTCCCGTTACTATTTGCTGCGGCCCCCCGGTACACCGTGAAGACCACCGTCACAGGCACCCGACCCGGCACCCACAGACAGGTGTGGGGTGGGGGGCACCCTAACGGGCCCCCGCTACACAAGGCAGACAGGGAGAAAGGGCTCTGGCTCTTGGAAAAGGATGCTCGGCTGATGAGACCTTCCTGGCCTGGGCCTGCTGGCTCTGTTGTGAGAAGGTCATGCCGATGTTTTCCCCCTCGTCAGGTCAGGTGAAGCATGAGGACCAGCTGTGGAAGAAAGAGGAACAGCTCTGAAATACTCCCAGCAGGTTTCCACGAGCCCCACTCCGGACTCCCGATGGTGCAGTCACTTATGTTGGTTATATCATCTCAAAGAGACCTTCTGCTCCTACCGTGCCGACCGTGTGTGACTGGGGTTGGCAGCAGACGTAGGTGTGACCCGCTGACATCACGGCCCACTGGAGTGGCGATCATTACCAGCACAAAGAAAGCAATGAGGGTCTCAGTAATGGACTTATGCATGTTGCAAAGAGGGTGCGACATAGATAGATTGCATTATAAATCGTTTAAAGTGTTTCTTAAAAAAAAAAAACATCCTGGCTCGATGGCAATTAGCAACACCATTATGTGTAATTCGGCTCAACTGCGTTTATGATTGCGCTTTAAAATGTAATCGAAGCTCTTAGCTGGGCTTTTAGGCTGGTGGGCTGGCTCCTGGTATCGCTCCTAATGCAGTTTGTGAGTGCTGTTTGCGGCCGGCTCCTGTTCCCACGACCACTGCTGGGAAATGAGCCGGAGCTGTGGGAGCCGGGCTGACCCATCCCGGAGGAGAGTCTGACGGCTGAGGAATCTGATTGACGTCTGTGCATCGAAGCGCAGATAAAATTACATCGAGCAAGAAGGCTGTTCAAACAAACTCTTAAAAGCAGGGAAGACACGGGAGTTGCGGGGCCATGGCTGGGAGGTGCTGCTGCCACGACCCCTCCAGAGGGAGTGTAGTGCCTGGAGTCGGACACCAGATTTGGACCACTTTCGCCCCAAATAATCGAGGAAACTGCCACGCCAATAAAACCCTCCAATCTCTGACTGTGGGGGAATTATTATATACACCGGAACCCCCCCATATAAAACAAGCTCCATTTTATTTTTACTTTTTTCAGGTAAAGAAAAACAAGCATGTGCCCCTTCCCAGATATCAGTGGGGTTTGTCTTTACGTGTTGTTGTCAGAACCGGGGGGGGAGGACTGCAGATAAAGAAATTACAGGACAGAAAAGGGCCGTGGATATCCCTGTTCTAGAGACATGGGATTATTATCACTTTTATTTAAAAAGAATCTTCCCTGAAATCCTCCAAACTCCATATAACTTAAGATCAGTATTTGTGGATTAATTATTAATCCAGAGAAGCCCCTGAGGGGATGAGACAGCAGGGCTTCGTGTGTACAGAGCCGGCTGTGCTTTTAATGTCTGCAGGAAGCTTTTAATGACTCTTCTACATTTTAAAGCACCAGGTGGATTTTTTGATGCACTATTTCTATCTATATATATTTTAACTATATTCACCCGCCTGGGTTTTCACTGGGGACTGTTCCCTGTGTTGCTGTGGACTGTCCTATCCTCCCCCATCTGGCGCACTCAAGACCTTGCGCTAATGGATGGCTTTAATAACTTCCCAGCTTGCTTATTGCTTCTGTAACATTTTATAAACTTTGTTTCCAACCTTCCAGCTCTGATTTATTTACATGGTCACATGGTCCTGCTGCTGCTGCTGCGACAAGACAAAACAAAACAAACAAATAATAATAATAATGGAAACAAAAACACACCTGGCAACCAGTCTAGATATCGTCCCCAGCAGAAAACAATCAGGGACAAACCCGGAGCACAGCTGCCCTCGTCCAGGCTAGTGTGTGTGCTCTTGTTTTATGAGGGTTGTGTCAGATATGGAGTCCATTTCAGCGATGAAGACCCCTCAACATTAAGCGGCATACTGGCCATAATGGTGCAGTGTTTCCGAATCGCAGGGGCCCCCAGAGCCTGGAGGAGCCCAACTGCCTGTCCTGCCGACTCCGTGTGTGCCAGTCCGTCGGATCACATCACGATAAGAGTCATAATAATAATCGGTGTTACTAGAGGGACTTTATTGGTCAGCTCGGGTGAGAGGACACAGCCAAATACATATTTGCCAGTCTGCCTCATGTAATCTGCTCTTCTTGCCAGGGGAGGGGAACTCTTGATGGTTAATTGAATCGGGAGCCTGAGGAACATCAGGGCCTGGCTATGACTGAATGAAACCTGACTTATTCAGACGCTGTTAAATAAGCAGGGGACTGTGACCTTGCTTTAAAGCAGTTAGATAATAAGCCCCAAGTCTGCATGTTATGCAACCATTTGGTCTTAAATTATTTTGTAGAATCTCTTATCTCCAGATGGGAGAGCAGGATGTTTCTTACGGCCACGTGGCTGCAGTGCAGTGTCGGTACAGTGACAAGAGACCCTCGGAGGCACTGCACGGGACCCTAGCACACTGGGACTAAATGGAGAACTTCTGCTCACTGGACTGTGGGTCTCATTCATTAAAATTGTAAACTCGGAGACCGGAGGCAGGCTGCACACGCTTTTGTATGCTCTCATGGACGCCTTTACATAACCCCAGCAACAAAAGACATATGCACAGAGGAATGTGCGCCCGGCGTCGCAAAGGATATCTGATCACAACAAACTGGAAAAAAAAAAGACCTCAGATCCACACGGCAAGAGGGGTGGTTCTGAGGACAGGGTGCCCCAAGGTCTGGGCTGGAGTGGAAGGGTCCCACATGTGTGTGTGTGTGTTAGTGTTAACCGGGACCCTGGGTGTGTGAGCTGTTGGGAATAGAGCGCATTCCCGTTTCCCAGTTCCTGTGTGTGGTATCCAGTGATCGGTACAGGGCCCATCTCCTTCTGGTGAATGCGTCCTCAAGCTGCCTGGGAAACTGGGGTAGCTGCGTCTCTTTGAATAAAATGCCACATCTGGCCCGTGTGACATTCGGAGTCTCTGATGTTTATAATTAACCGCATGGCATCTGCTAGAAGCTAATTACATCTTCCCGGTCCAGAATTTAGTTTTCAGATGTTGAAACCAGAGCGTGTGTTGGGGGCTGGGATGAAGCAGAGATGATAAACGCCAATAAAAATAAGGGAAGATATTTTCCTGGCTGCAGCCATCTCCTCAGAGAACTCCCCGGCCGCCTTTTCCGATCAGTCGTCCATGTGATCAGCGTTTCATCGGGGGGGATAGTCAGTGATCCTCTGTGGATCTGTCTCTCTCTGCATCCTGAAGGCGGTTTTGTGATGGTCCTTAGGCCTGGCAAATGTGTGAGGTTCAGGTGTGAGGGGACGATGCAGGAAATGCACCCCCGCTTGCGTCTGCGCGGACTGAGACAAATCGAGTCGAGAAACGGACTTGTGTAATTCCAGCGCGGCTCCCAGACCACTGCCCTTTAGACTGGATTGCATAGCATCCCGGCCCCTCCCTTCTCCAGGCTTATCTCAGTCCCGCAGGTCCTGTAAATGTCATTCTGCAAATGTACAAAATGTCAAGCGCTGCCCCACCTGACCCTTTCCACGGATTGGGCTGCGGAGTTTAGATGACCTCACCGCACTCCCAGAAGCCCTTCCTGTGACTCTCCCCCATGTGTTCACGTGTCCCCACAGGACGGGAGGGGCGGGAGAAAGTCACAGGAAGGGCTTCTGGGAGTGCGGTGACTTTGCAATCACGTGACAGCCTTGTTTCCCCTCGTTCATTGCAGGTGATACAGGGTATTCCACACTGATGTGTGCAGCACAGTGTGCCCTGAATCGAAACCCTCTGGACACGTAGCAGACTCCGCTCTCTCCCCTCCCGGCCGAGTACGGCACCCGCAAATATAATCTTCTTACCAAACAGAATTAACAGATCACCATCTTTATTTTCTTCTGAGCCCCGTTTCACTCTTGCTGGTGCAGCTGTTACTGACTCGGGTGCCAGAATGACCTCACGCTGTTTCGCACATTCGGGGGAGATTAAGCCCACTCGTCAAAACTGGTTTACACATGTGTAGAGGAGGCCGGTGCAGTGACGTCGATCCCCCGGCTGTTGAAGTGTTACTCCCGTGGGCTGGGCCATCCAGAGGTCCGTGGCTGGAGTCTGGGGCCCTTGGACGGCCCTGCTATGGGTTGGCTGACAGTTGCCCCCAACCTCAGTGAATCAAGAGGTCTCTACAGTCAAGGACCCTGTGCGTCAGCACGAGGGACACACAGCTGCCTCTTCAAGGTCAAAGCCTTGAGCCCAACAGCCCGGCCAGACTGCGTGGAGCCCGGCACCAGTGCGGCGATGACACAGGAGCCCTCCTCGTAAACAGCAGCCACTAGCCCCCTGGGCCTCTCCACCTACGCCCCCCTACCATAATCCTGCCGCTTCTGAGCAGCTGCCTCTCGCCCACTTGCATCGGTATGTTAACTGCACCCCTGGCTCTGGTGCGCAGCCTGTGTTTATCAGATCTTTGCCTGGAAAAGGGCTTGAATCTGAGGCTCCGTAGACGTCACTCTGCCGTGGGTTCAGGAGGCCAAATCCCTCGTAAAAACAAATAAAAAAGATCTGTGACCTTTGATTGCTTGGTGTTGACCAGGGTTTGGCATTGATGTAACACAATTGTGTACTGTGGCAAGTCTTGCTGTTTCACAGTCAGGTTAAGATTTTGGTTATTATTTAGGAGAATCATTTCCCTTCCTTTTCTGAAAGCAGGTTTGCCGAGTTTAAGATCGGTAACCCATTGATGTGATACAATAAGGCTCACCTGCTCACCTTAATGTATTTCGTAAGTTGAATAGGTGAGAGGTTTATTTTTATTTATTAATTGTATTTTTCTTACGAGTGACGGTTCAATAATTCTGTGGGAGCCCTGTGCAGGCCTGATGGCACACAGGTTCTGCACGGCACACTGACTGGGAAGCTCTTGTGCGGACAGTGTTGGGAAGTGTGTTCAGACAGGACTGCAGGACAGGAAGAGCGTTACACCCATCTCTGTGCTGGGTCTGGTCAAGGCCTGAGATTTGTGCTGCGCATGGGAGACGAGCACAGCTGCCCAGAAGCACGCAGAGCCTTATCCCCCACACAGGGTAGCAGCGCATAAATGCAGTGGTAGTTTATAGATCCACTCTGCCGTCATTGCGGTGCACATACATGACAGATGGCACGGGAGAGAGCCTTTGCACCCTCCCAAGCATGTGAAAGTATGACACAGAGAACAGTGTCTCTTGCTGTCAGAGTGTTAGATGACTAGGAATCTCATTAATCCCTTGATTACGAGACTCCCCTCTTTCCTTTGGCCCTGTCTGACGAACACCCTGCTGGGACGGTTCTTTACACTGGTCTTCCCCTTTAAGCTCTCGTTCCTGCAGGGCTATGTCTGTGGAAAGCTGGCTCCGGGAGGCAGTTTGTGTGTGTGTGTGTTGTGTGTGTGTGTGTGTGTGTGTGTGTGTGCGTTTGTTATCGAGGATCTAAAACTTCAAAGTGAGGAAAAGAAAGTGTCCCATCTTGCCGTGTTCCTGGAGTGAGAGGAGGTTCCTGACAGCAGCCGCTCCTAAAGCAGGGCAGTGCGAAGCTGGAGGTCTGGAGGGAGCACTTTGCTTTTGACAGAAATGGCACAGAGTCTAATGACTGCTCCTCCCCTCACACACACACACAAGTCTCTCTCTCTCTGACGTGCGTCCCCAGCCCTGACCTGTGGCCTCTGTGATTTTCCTGCATTGAGCATTAATGGCTGCTTTTCCAATGCGCACCGACTCTGGAAACCTCTCTCTCTCTCTCTCTCTCTCACCCTCCGAGACCGCGGCCCTCACCCGGCTGGAGTTCAGCAGGTCCGTGCTGCAGAGGGGCCTGGGCTTTGCCCCTTCTGAGCTGAACTGTGTGGTAAAACTGCCTGGACCTAGGGACGTGTTCGAGGTGAGCTTTAAGAACCCTCAAGTGCTGGAGAGTTTTTGGAACCTGTATAGGGAGAAAAAAGACAGCATGCCCCTGAATGACTTTGTGGTCGACGCCCTGACAGATAGAGAGATTAAAATTGTAACTATTCAGTTTTACAACGAAGCAGTGGCAGAGTACGACGTAGAAGTATGGCTGAGGAGACACTGTGAGATCCTGTCTGAAAGTAGGAGAGTTAATGATGAGGATGGGGTCTGGACCGGTGCTAGGCGGTGGCAGGTGCGCCTGCAGGTGGAAGTGGCCGCCATCGGCGGAGTACGCCATCTACCAAGCACCGTGGTTTTAGGAGCAAATAGGGGGCTTGTCTTTTATCATGGCATGCCCAAATTATGTAGGAACTGCGGGGCCCTGGGTCATTTAGCCGCAGCCTGTACCGTTGTTAAGTGCAAGGTCTGCGGCGGGGAACATCAGACCAGGGCCTGCAAGCAGGAGAGGGCCTGCAACCTGTGCGGTGGGGGAGGGCACCTCTTTAGAAATTGTCCCTCCTCCTATGCAAATAGGGCGCGGGCCCTCGGGGGTGGTGGAGAGAGAGAAAACCAAGCGGAGGCTCCTCCAAAGGTGATACCCCAAGATGGGGGTAGAGAGGAAACAATCCTCAGGAGCCTCATAGGCTCCCTCTCTGACTCTGGGTCAGAAGTGGAGGCAGAGGGAGAGTGGACAGTGGTAGCGGGGAAGAGAAGGAGGGCTGAGAAGAGGAGCATGGGTAGGGGGGGTATGATGAAAAAGAGGATTCATTCTGCAGATTCTCCCCCCCCTGCCGGCTCCTCCCCCGCTCCAGAGTCCCCTCCCTCTAATTTTTATACGCCCCACTCTGACTCCGGAGAGGAGAGTGGTGGGCCTTCTCCACTGCCCCGAGTGGGCAGCCTGGTAGATGAGAGGCCCCCTAGAAATAACATTCCTCCTGCCCCACAACTGAGACTCTCCCAGGGGAGGGGTCAGGTATGCCCTCCCGGCAGTAGTGGGAGAGCCGCAGGTCCTCAGGAGACGAGAGTCGGCGCCAGTGTCCTTTCCCAGAAAGACATCAGGGACGTGATGGCAAGGTCACTGGCGCTGGGGGAGGAGGCCTGCGGCGGCAGACAGCCGGGAAGGGAGAGACCACCCCCTCCCCCACCATTAGTTAAAAGAACGACTAGCGGGGTCTATACAGTTTTCTCCCCAGTTGTACATAAAGCCTCTGCCCTGCCATCTGTTCGTCGGGCCTCGGCCTCAAAGGAACCAGGGAGAACCTCCAGCACCACGGGCCCTGAGCCCAGTGGAGTTTTGCCCGCCTTACCGGGTGGCGGGAGCCGAGCCCCCCCCATAGTCTTCCTAGAGGATCAAGCGGTGAGGCAAATGATTGAAATGATGGGTGCTAGCGCTAAGCTAGGTGAGGGAGAAGAGAGGAGTGGGGAAGAGAAAGGTTTCTTTACATGATTGTTACGGAGCGGGTAATTGCCCTCACAGCCATTATGGCATTAACCATTATTTCAATTAATGTGAGGAGCATTGCTGAGGTGAAAAAGAGGACCGATGTTTTAAACTCTCTGGCTGGAATGAAGGCGGATATTATCTGTTTGCAGGAGTGCGGCATCCCGTTCCAAAAAGAATACAAAGATCTCCGGGACACTTGGACCCTAGGAGAATCCTTCTGGTCGGGGTCCAATGTGTCCCGAGCGGACGGGATTGCCGTACTCCTGAAAAACCCCTTCTTAATAGTTAAAACATTCAAGGTTATAGAGGCGGGCAGACTGGCCAGCCTCGATTTTAAATACAAGGGGGCTGTATTGAGGCTGGTCAATGTCTATGCCCCCACCAGCCAGAGAGAGAGAGTCCTCTTTCTCCCTCAGCTACGCCCGCTCCTGATCGGCACCTTGCCAGTTATCATTTCAGGTGATTTCAACTGTGCTCTGAGGGATGTAGACCGGAGTAAGCCCCGCAACGATAGATCCAGCAGGGACCTCGCTGCGTTCGTGGAGGACTTTGAACTCTGCGACGCAGGTCGGGACCTGGTCCCCTTGTTCACCTGGGTGAGTTCTTCTGGCTCCTCCTTCTCCAGGATAGATCTCGTCCTCCTCAGCAAGCCACTGGAGAGGACCGCCATGTCTTCGGAGGCGGTCTTCTTTTCAGACCACAGGCTCCTGACGACAGAGGTGCTCATTCCGAGCACACGGGAGTCGGGGCCTGGGGTCTGGAAGCTCAACACCTCTCTGCTCGATGACCCTCGTGTGATTAAGACCTTTAGCAGACGCCTCGAGGAGTGGAGGACCCTGAAGGACCTTTTTGATTCTCCCATAGAGTGGTGGGAGATGATGAAGAAAAGAACCAAGGGCTACTTCATTCAGCTGGGGAAACGGAAAGCTCGCGAGAGGCGGGCGAGATATTCCCATCTAAACGCCCGCCTCCAGCGCCTGAGTCTTTTACAGCTCAGAGGCTTCGACCTAGCTGAGGAGGTGGCCCGGGTCAAACTGAGTCTCTCCGCCCTCTATCGGGAGGAGCAAGAGAAGATCAAGGTCCTTTCCAGGGTCCGCATCATGGAGGACGATGAGAAATGCAGCCGCTTCTTCTTCAAGAAAACGAAGGAGAGGCGGCCTGCAATGTCCTCCATGATCGACTCCTCGGGGCAAGAGGTGGAGGGCAGAGAGGCTGTTGAGACAGTGGTGCGGGATTTCTACAGGGAGTTGTACGACCAGAAGGTGGTGGATCAAAATCTGATCCATCACTTTCTGTCCCTGTTGGAGTCCCGCAATGAGGGGGACGAGGAGGAGGAGGAGGATCCAGAGATCACCACCACTGAACTCTCCCAGGTGATAAAGAGTCTTAACTCTGGAAGGACACCGGGTCCCGACGGGATCCCTGCTGAGTTCTATAAGATCTTTTGGGAGGTGCTTAAGGAAGATCTGGGCCAGGTCCTGGGGTCGATGTACAGAGAGGGCAGATTGGCCCCTTCGATGAAGAAGAGTATCCTCTCCCTTCTTCACAAGAAGGGAGACACGAAAGATCTGAGGAACTGGCGGCCAGTCAGCCTCCTGTGCACCAACTACAAGATACTGGCCAAAGCACTGACGCTCCGGCTGCAGCGGCCACTCCCTCAAGTCGTGGGTCCCGACCAGGTCTGTGGTGCCCGGGGGAGATCGGCGGCCGACAACGCCATGCTGCTCAGGGATGTCGTGGCCTACTCGAACGAGAGAGGGCTTCCCCTGGTCCTAATCAGCTTGGACCAGGAGAAAGCCTTCGACAGAGTGGGCCACGAATACCTGCAGCTTGTTATGGAGAGGATGGGTCTCGCTCTTGGCCTGAGGAAGTGGGTCAAGATCATCTACAGCGGCCTAAGCAGCAGGGTCCTTGTGAACCGCCACCTGACCGAACCATTTCCGGTCAGGTCGGGGGTCCGGCAGGGTTGTCCCCTGTCGGCCCTGCTGTACGTCCTCTGCTTGGAGCCGTTCATGCAGGCGATCCGCCGGGACGTCCGGGTGACAGGTTTCCATCTCCCGGGTTCCGGCGGAGAGCAACTGAAGGCCCTGGCCTATATGGACGACGTGGCCGTGGTCTGCACGGACGCTCCGTCCGTGGCCAGGGTCGAGGAACTGCTGGACGGCTTCTGCAGGGCGACGGGGGCCGCTGTGAATAAGGCCAAGAGCGAGGTCTACCTCTCCAGGGCATGGCCTGTCGGCCGGGGCCCGCCGACCGTGTTCCCTGTGAAGCCGTTTATCAAGGTTCTGGGGATCACGATCGACGGGACCAACACGGGCACCCGGAGCTGGGAGGAGGCCATAGCAAAGGTCCAAAGGAAGATCCACGGCTGGAGCACAAGGACCTTGACGATGGCTGGTAAGGTGCTGGTCGTAAAGGCCATCCTCTTCCCGATACTCCTCTACGTAGGAATGATCTTCCCCCCAGACAAGGGTATCGCAAAACTAGTGACCCGAATTATATTTCGGTTTGTCTGGGGGAGCAAAATGGAGAGGCTGAAAAGAGTGCAGATGGTGAAGGGTACCCTGGATGGAGGCAGGGGGGTCCCGGACGTTGTGCGGCTGATAAAGGCGCAGGGGCTGGCCTATGTGGTTAAGAACATCCAGGCTGCTGGCAAGAAAGTGAGTTTCATGAACCGCTTTTATTTTGCCAGCAGCCTGAGACCATTCGGCCTCTGCGCCATGGACAACACTAGGCCGCACTCGTGGGATCCCCCGCCGTTCTACAGGGCGCTCCGAGCCTTTGCGCTCGAAGTAGGCCTCCATAAAGTCGTGCTGGCCTCCTGGGATTATAAGACCATCTGTAGTCAGATGAGATCTGCCCAGGAGACCAGCCGGATAGAAGATTTCCCTCCCGAAACCTGCCGGTTTATCTGGGCTAACGCTACGCACGTTTGCCTCACGAACACGCAGAAAGATGTCTCCTGGATGGCTGTGAGTCGGTGTCTCCCCACCCGAGTGTTTATGCACAGAAGGGGCATAGCTCCTTATGACACCTGCCCCTATAAGGGTTGCTTGGGGAAGGAGACGGAGGCTCACATCTTTAGTGAGTGCCCCTCCGCCCACAGGGTCTGGCTCCTGTTTTCTCCGTTCCTCCACAGGTTCGCCGTTCCTGCGCGGGCGACCGCCCAGCAGATCCTATACGGTCCAGCCAAGGGAATTTCTACATCTACCTTGAGGTGCTGGTGGCGTGTCGTCTGCGCAGTGAAGCAGGCACTGTGGGAGGGACGGAACATCTGTTTGTTCAATAAGCAGGAGCTGGACCCGATCGTCATCGCGCGGAGGGGCATGGTGTTTGTGAAAGACTACGTCAATCTGGAGGTCCATCAGAGGGGCAAGGAGGAAGCCTTTAAGAACTGGCGCATACAAGATCTGGGGGAGCTCAGGATCCCATGATGGGACCCACCTCCGGGGACGGTCAGTTCCCCCTGCTGGAGCCCGAGTCCAAGATCTTTTAAAGATCTTTTAAAGATTTTAAGAATGATTGTTTTTAAAAGAAGATTTTAAATAATGAATCTTAATTGTTTTTAAAGATTTAGTTGTTTTTAAATCACACTGTTTAGGGTTTTTGGTAGAGTTTTGTTATATTTTTTTGTCAAATACATTGACCGTTTTGGGTTTAATTTAAAATGCATTAGACTTTTTTGTTTGTTTTTTATTTTTACTTTTTAATTGTTTTTTTAATTTGTTTAATGCATTTTCTGTTATTTTCAATGTATTTGACTCTTTTGTTGGTGTGCAATTTTTTTGCTTTTATCACGTTTTGTTTATTTGATTTGAGCACGTTTATTTTAAAGTTTATTGTTTTAGTTTTGTTAAAAATCACAAAGATTTAAAAAATTTTAAGTGATTTTAAGAACTGATATTTTAAACGATTTTAATCATAAGTATTAAAATTGGAATTGTTTATAATTTTGTAAAATGTGAAATACTTAAACCAATAAACAGTATCTCTCTCACCCTCTCTCTCTCTCTCTCTCTCTCTCTCTCTCTCTCTCTCTCTCTCTCTCTGTCTCTGCACTGCAAAACTGACTGTGAGATGGAGAGAGAATACGTTTTCTGTGTTGATATAATTTTTTTCAGAAGTGACCATTATAATTTAAAGGTTTAAATATCATGTCATTATAGACAATCACACACACACACACAATTTCATTCATTGTACTCTTTTTGTGCTAGTTTGTTCAAATATTTAGAAAACATACTGTATACTGTGTGTCCAGTGCTCTGTGAATGAGTGTGTGTGTGTGTGTGTGTGTGCGTGTATGTGTGAGTATGTGTGTGGGTGAGAGAGAGAATGAGTGTGTGTGTGTGTGTGTGTGTGCGTGTATGTGTGAGTATGTGTGTGGGTGAGAGAGAGAATGAGTGTGTGTGTGTGTGTGTGTGTGTGAAGGTGAATTTCACTCTGTGTTTGTTTGTTTTGTTCTCTTGTCTTTTTTGAGTTGGTACTGTAACTGTGACAGTGGAGGCCAGCGCTTCCTCCGCTACTCAGCCCGAGAGTCGTCTGAATCCCCCCCAGCAACCCGGCCTCATTACCACAGACATCAGATCTGCTGCATTCAAAGGTGCTTTCATCAGGACCGGACCAATGTCTCTGGCATTAGAACCCAGTAAGATCCATTACCCCCAAACCCTGAGTCACCCAGAGGCCATTGTGTTCTGTTTAAAAGGCACAGGGATTCCCCTACTGTCTGTCTCACTGTCTCAGTTCAGGACACACCGAGGGTTGGCACCCAGACACAATGTAATGAAAGTCCATTATTGCTATACAGTATAGATGGCCAGGGGGAGTTTTAAAAGAGCATCTGCTCCACTGGCAGCGCTCACTCGAGGAGAAACCGGCGCGGCGCGTTGGTCTGGATGAATCTGACAGCCGGCAGTGAGACGTGACAGACTTCCTGCATCGCTGACTGCACTCATGATGCACAGAGAGATTCGTGAGACATGTAGAGATTCCTCTTCACAAATCACAGGCAAACCGAGAGGAGAAAACGGGCCGAGGGTAGGAGACACGCAGCTCCTCAGCTGAGCTGGAAACATTCAGCTCTAAAACAACATCTCATTTCGCAAAGCTACTCCCTGGCATCCCAGTCGGATCGGCTCTCCGTGTCAGACAGACCTGAGACCAAGCACACTGCCACTGCCTCTTTGTAATAGTGCATTCAAACGGGAGGGCTCTGGGTCCAGATCAGACCGGCTCAGTCGCGCACACAGTGCCACAGTGCAGCCGTGTGACACAGGGCTGCCGGTGCCATGTCGGACTCAGACAGCGGCTCTGACCTTCACCGCGTGGCGAGCAGGTTCCACGGCACGTCCCCACTAGGTGTGATCAGCCCTGGTAAACCCCCAGTACATACTCACGGCTCCAGCTGGTGAGCCACTCATCCCACAGAGAGCGAGAGAGAACGGGAGAGAGCAGAGAGAGAAAGAGGTGACAGAGCAGATGGTAGTGCATTCACATTCCTGCCCCCCCTCCCAGGGCAGAAGCACAGAGAGAGGCTGGGAGCTCACTATGAGCTCACTATGCCCCACTGACAGACCCCCCTGATCCAGCCCGATTCTTACACACAGAGCCGCAGTGCTGCCCGGAGCGACACAGCTGGACTCCAGCGCCTTGCATACAGTCACCAGCGCCTGAGGGTTCCAGCTGGCGTGGGTCCTGGTTTTGCCCCCATGTGTTCTTTCCTTGGAAGCTAAGCCGGACTGGGCTGGATCAGCACCGCAGGCCTTGGGACATGAGGGTCAGACTGCAGCACCGGTGGGGGGTGCTATTCTCTGTAGCCCTCAGACACAGACAGGGGGCACAGCAGGACAGGCCATCTTTCCTTGAGGTGCGGTGTCAGCCTGTCTGTCTGTCTTGCCTGTAGGTCTGTCTTTCAGGCCAGACTGAGGGCACCAAAGACTCAACAGCACTGGATCTCCAGGCTAGGCTGCTCTGGGCCTCGGTGTACCTGCCCCTGGCTCAGTCCGGCTGCCCTCTCTGCTCTGACTGGTCTGCTCTGCCGGCGCCCCTTGCAGAGCGAGCCGCGTGTTTCCGCTCAGCGCCTGGAGAGCGCTCGGCCCACACCACTGTTCATTAGAGCTGTTAGCCTTAAAATTTTTAATACATCGCAGCACTAATTGCCCACAGTCACCCATTAAGAGTGCTTAATGAAGGAAGCACTGTGCAGAGACTCGCCGCCGGGACCCCAGCAGTGCTCTGGTAGCATCTCAGGCGCCGCACGATCTGCAAACAACCCGTGTCTGATGCTTTTCTCTGGCCGCGGAGGGAAGAGACGATGGAGGGAATCTGTACTCTATACTGTCATACACATCCACACAGCGGCGTGCTTTAGGAGACTGGGAGGGTGGGCTGGGATGGTGGAGGTGGGAGTGGAGAGCGATACAAAACAAAGACAGAACAAGACACACACAGGGCAGGGAGCGGGAACTGGGAGTGTGGATGCCACGAACGAAAATTATCCTAGGTAAACCCCCCCTTCCTCAGAGGTCACAGACGGAGGAGGCCGTGTCTCACAACACCCTCGGAAAGCCTCTCCTGCAGACTCAACTCGGTGCAGACGGCGCCCAAGGGTTTCTGGAGGGAATGGCGAAGGCAGCTACAAAACAAATGCAAATATGTAAATTGTAGGTAAATCGAATTCCCCCTCCCCCACTCTCTCTCTCTCTCTCTCTCTCTGTCTGCCTCCCATCTGCAGCGGAGGGCTCCGGGCATTCCCTCACAGCTAATGAAAGCATTTTACAGTCGGATCCAGACGGCTGAACAGAAGCCATCTGAACGTAGAAATCTAACATTTCCTGACAGTGTCTGAGAATCAGTTACAGATACTGCTGTCTCTCTCTCTCTCTCTCTCTCTCTCTCTCTCTCTCTCCCCAGGGGAGCTCAGCTGCTCTCAAACCCCATCCTGTTGCCTGATTCTGCACAGACATGCACACTGCTGCGCGTGTGGCCGATGGAAGTCCTCGAGGCGGCAGTGGCGATGTCTTGGAGAGGCAGGGCTGGGGGGGGATAAAGACGGATCAGTTGAGAATGTCAGCCGCCTATTCCCCACTGGGAGACTCTATTACTCTCTCCACAGGCTGCTCACTCCAGGAAAACAAGGAAACACAGGGGATGGAGCAGGGCTATTCGCTCCCCGGGGGACGGCAGTCCGACTCCGGCCACGACGCCGGTCCCACCACCGCTCATGAACCACTGCACACCAACAGCAGCCACACTGCCTGTCAGGGATCCGGGGGACAGGAAAACCGGATCCTTCTCTTTGCACACGAACTGCAGACGAAAACAAACCCGGATGCAGTCAAGTAAAAAAATTGATAAATTGGCATGGTATCCAAAACAAGAAACTGAAAACAGGTGTGTGGGAAAACAAGCATCTTTCAACACTTTTCTTTGAGTCGCTAAGGCGGTAAACCTGCCACAAACCACAAACCACAAACCACAAACTTCCACAGGGAAGTCCCGGGTGTTGAGGGCGAACCTGGCAAACACAGTAGCAAGTGGAGTCTTAGATGTCTTCGTCTCCGCAAATTCAGTCTGCGTTCGCTGTGGTGAAGGTCCCCCCACATCCCTTCTGGCAGAGCGCCTCGCCCGTTTAAGAGACCCGAGAGGCAGCCGCACAGTGGTGTGAACGCAGGAAGAACGGGGAGGAGCATTTTAATGGAAGGCTGGCATTTTACAGCGCTGATTATACTGGCTTATACCTCAGTTTGCTGGCCACTTGTTTTAACTTCTTCGTGCTTGGACATGTGGCTCGGCGCTGCGCTGCTGGGTCCTGCAGGTGTTTTTCACAGCCCTGCAGTGCCAAGCTGCACAGCTGTGTCTCAGTCAGTCTCCCTCTCCACCACCTGCCAAGAGTCACTGTATTCTCCTGGCGACCGTTCCTCCATGGCGTATCCCTCCATACTGCTCAGAGCTGCATTAAGAAAGTAGTGTGCAGGCGGGCAGACAGAGAGACAGACGGACAGACAGGCAGGCAGGCAGGCAGACAGAGAGACAGACGGACAGACAGACAGTGTTTTCATCAGGGGTTTACGTATAGCTTGACAACTCTCTCCTCCAGGTCCCAGGCAGGCTGACCCCATTTTGCGAGGCGGCGATGGTTTAATTATAAAACAGATCTGACTCGGAAAAATGTAAGTGACAGTGAAGTTAATCAGTGGGTTCACCCTCTGTGTGCGGGGCTCCGGTGAATTAAGAATAGCATTAAATTAAGATTTTGTTCTTAAATACTCCACATTCACAGAGCACTGTACACACACACACACACACACACACGCACTCACACACACACAAACACACACATACACGCATACACACTCACATAATCGCTCTCACACACTCACCCACCCACACACACACACACACATCCACCTGCTCCCACACGTCTAGATTGTAAATGTACGCTCTCCCTCCAGTGCGGCACATTAACCCATCTCTGAGGACTGAACTCTAGAGCTGCGCCAGTCTGCCCGGGGCACATCTGGGCACTGTCTGTCGAAGCTATAATAGGGCCGGGCACACGCTGCTCTCCAGACACTCACACACGCACAGAGAGTGCCCTGTGAGCCACGCTGCGCTGAGCACAACATTGAGAGGTAGACACAAGCTGCACACAGATGTGTCGGGCGTCTGCTCTGGCTTAAGCAGAGTGTTTTGTCACAGGTGCACTGCCTGTGTGCCAAGGCAGCTTGTTCTGACATGCTGGGCGTCTGTGTGTGTGTCTGTTTATATACACTGTGTATAAATATGTATATGATCTTCTAAGGGAGGCCTTCATTCAGCAGTGGATCAATATAGGCTGCTGATACATATATATATTTCTGTATAGTGTGTCTGTCAGCTTACCACATGAAAGGTTTAAATGTTCTCATCAAGGTCTCTCTCCCACTCTCCCTCTCACCTTCTCTTTCTCTCGCTCTCTCTCGCTCTCCCCTAATGCAGTTTCACAAGGTTCTAGAATCCTGTAAATGGAACCTTGGAATGGCAGAGCGGAATGGCTAATTTCCTTGAAGCCAGAATAATTTATGTTTTATTTATTATTTATTGTTGATAAAAATAGGGGATCTTTCCACGGCAGCTGACGGTGAGTCATACAGCCGGGTTAAAATAAGGACACTGTTGTGCTGTGGAGGCCCGTCTGTGTGGTAATGTCACTGAGACGGTTGCAGCCTACCCGCCGTGGCCCAGCCTGAGGCCTCTCTCTCTCTCTCTCTCTCTCTCTCTCTCTCTCTCTCTCTCTCTCTCTCTCTCTCTCTCCTTCCTAAGCCCTCGCCCCTTGCCCTCACCGTGGCCTTCGGTGCTCGGGGGCAACTCAGCAAATGGGGTCAGGAAAAAAACAGACATCAGAAAATAAATAGACAAATAACCTAAAGAACAAAACAAAACTAGCCTTTTATCTGCATCTGTCACTCAGCATCACTGACCCACATTCCCTCGCAGCTTCTCTAGCGTTTCCACGTCGCCTGCGATCCTAGAGTGACGGGCTGTCGTGGGCAGCAGCTGAGGAGGCCATGTAGGGCATGAGCGCTGCGCAGTGTGTGAGTGCGTACTCATAGCCTTGACACAGCGGTGACTTACTCTCACACGTCTGCACAACGGCCACGGGGGTCGGGGGGGCTGTGTTTCGCAAGTCGGGTCCAGACATGAATCACAGAGGGGACGCCAGACAGCAAAATCACTGGAGGAGAGTTAACAGCACAGAACGAGAATAACTCCCCTCCACACTCTACTGTGTGTGTGTGTGTGTGTGTGTGCGCGCGTGCATGTCTGTGTATGTATGTGTGTGTCTGCTTCTCTATGTGCTTTCATCTGTGTGTCTGTGTGTGTGTGTGTGTGTGTGTGCATGTCTGTGTATGTATGTGTGTGTCTGGTATGTGTGTGTCTGTGTGTGTGAGTGTGTGTGCATGTCTGTGTCTGTGTGTGTGCGTGTGGTATGTGTGTGTTTCTGTGTGAGTGTGTGCGTGCTGGTGTTCACATTCCTCCTCACCGCCTGTGTTTCTCAGGTTGTTTGACAGTGCAGGAGCTCCAGGAGATGACAGTCCCCCGAAGCGTCTCGTTCCCGGCGGACCCGGCCGCTACAACACAACTCTGAGTCACGTTCGCTCTATATTTAGCAAAGGACTTAAAATAAAACATGACAGTGGAAACACAGGGAAAAGGAGGAATGCGCCTCCCTGACACTTTCACTCTTATTTATGTATCTGTGTGCTTATTTATATATTTATATGTGGTTGACTGAGACCACAGCGCCCCGTTCACAGTGAGACAATGTGGGAGTGTGTACCATGTTTCAAGCCACACTGGGGCCGTGTCCCTGCCGTGTCACAGCATCATGCTGAACATGGTTTGCACTTGATACAGTGCGATCAAAGTGAAGTATATGACATGAGGTGGGGGGAACTAATGAGAAAACCGTGGGAAGGCAGGGTTTTTGTGTTTGTTTTGTTAAAGTGAAGAAATACTCCCTGAAATGTGACTTTGCATCCTGAGGTGCACGTGTTCAGACGCTTCTGTTGTTGGGGGACTGAGACGCTGATGAGGAACAGGGAGAGATGCTGCCCCCCTGTGGCGATACACACACTGCACCGTGTTTCCAATCCACACGGGGATTCGCACCGAACGCCCGCTGGTCAGGGAGAGAGTGTGAAGTGTGAGCGCCTTGTAGACAGTTTTAAACACGGGGGTTCTTGGCACAAGTGTGGGGGTGCATGTATTTTTCTTGTTCGGCATTTTACCAGCCTCCCACCCTCAGGGCCCCACCAAGGTCACACCAGCACTCCCTCACTGCAGGGTGTGTTGTGCACCAGCCTCCAGCACAGAGGGGCAGGGCAGCTCAGGTGTTGGACCTTGGTGGGGCCCTGAGGGTGGGAGGCTGGTAAAATGCCGAACAAGAAAAATACATGCACCCCCACACTTGTGCCAAGAACCCCCGTGTTTAAAACTGTCTACAAGGCGCTCACACTTCACACTCTCTCCCTGACCAGCGGGCGTTCGGTGCGAATCCGGTTATGTGACTCTGCCCTGGGTTTCACTGTCCATTAATTAAACACTGTGCAGGTGTCCGATCACGGCTCACAGAAGCGGCTTTTTCCATCCGCTTGCACAGAGTGAGTGTGTGTGTGTGTGTGTGTGTGTGCGGCTCATACACAACAACATGGGGTGCAATAACGCACAAGCCCGCAGACTCTTCAGGGATAGGGGTCCGAGCTGTGCTGAGTCACAGAGCCTCCACTAAACACAGCCTATACTTCACTGGCCTGTTTGTTTATGTATTGATTCATGTGTTTATTTCACTATGTATCCATTTATTGTGACACAGGCGCTTTCATACGCAGTGGACAGACCCAGCGTCACCGCGTCACGCTCAGACCCCGGACGCTATGGACCGGCGACTCCGCAGCACCGAGCCGTCCCAGAGGTGGGGGCGCAGGCGGCTCCGGGCCGGTGCCCTTGTCTTCTGCACAGCCACTCGTTCCCATCGCACGTGGTGATGGCACTTATTTAAAAGCCTGTCGCCCCGGCAACCCAGGTCACATGACATGTGTTTAGCCTGTCATTAATATGTATGAGCAGCCCGACTCCAGATCCGAGGCAGAGCGGATGTCAAAGAGAAGCAGCTGGCAATGCCCTCGGCCCGGTTTCTTGTGTGTGTCTGTGTCAGTGTGTGTGTGTGTGTCAGTGCGTGTCTGTGCCAGTGTGTGTGTGTGTTTGTCTGTCTGTGTCAGTGCGTGTCTGTGCCAGTGTGTGTGTGTGTTTGTCTGTCTGTGTCAGTGTGTGTGTCTGTGTCAGTGTGCGTGTGTCTGTGTGTGTCAGTGTGCGTGTGTGTGTCAGTGTGTGTGTGGGTGTCTGTGTCAGTGTGTGGGTGTCAGTGGCGTGTCTGTCAGTGTGTATGTCTGTGGGTGTCAGTGTGTGTGTGTGGGTGTCTGTGTGCGTGTCTGTGTCAGTGTGTGGGTGTCTGTGTGTGTGTGTGGGTGTCTGTGTGTGTGTGGGTGTCTGTGTGTGTGTGTGGGTGTCTGTGTGTGCGTGTCTGTGTCAGTGTGTGGGTGTCTGTGTGTGTGTGTATGTCTGTGTGTGTGTGGGTGTCTGTGTGTGTGTGTGTGTCTGTGTGTGGGTGTCTGTGTGTGTGTGTGTGTGTGTGTCTGTGTGTGTGGGTGTCTGTGTGTGTGTGGGTGTCTGTGTGTGTGTGTGTGTCTGTGTCAGTGTGTGGGTGTCTGTGTGGGTGTGGGTGTGGGTGTGGGGCCAGGGGTTCTGGTTGGTTCTGACTGGGGGTGTACTAAGCCAAGCAGGCATTTTCTGCAATATAAGATCTCTCCTCTCCTCAGGGCAGGATGGATGTGTCTCCTCTTTGCCCGCACCGTGGCTCTTGCCCGTTCTCCTCCGACACGCACTGCCCTGCCGACTGGCGCGGTGACCCTGGCGATGAGCTCGGCACCGCTACGCCCGGAGTGTCTGGAGAGCTTTAAATAACAGCCGATCGATGGGTGTGAGATTCATCCTGCACTCCCTCTCCTGTGAGATTCGTTCTTTTGTGTCGTGTGTGTGATTTTTGGGGGGATCCATTCGGTGCAGCGCAGGTGTCCGTCATAGGTCATGGCTCGACTCACAAAGGGGCAGAGTGGACCCCGGGTCTGGAGGTGGACAGTGTGTTTGTGTGCTTTATTTCCCTGCTAGGTCTCACTGCGGGGTTAATTCAGTCACGCTTTCAGAGACTGTGGACGTAATCTTGGTGATGCATGTAGAGACAGATACGAGTCCTGTAGCGCACTATTCCACTGAGATTGTTATTATTAAGGTTACTATTATGATGATGGGTATTCGTCCTGCCTAGCAAGACATGCTGTGTGTTTGTAGGCTGGTGATGTGAGAGCTCCCCCTGCTGGCCTCTGATCTCTGACTGTCTGGGAGAGAGACGGACAGATAGCGTGGGCTGGATCAGAGCGGCAGCACCTGGAACCTGCAGATAAGAGTCCCTTCAGTCTCCATCTACATATATAGATATTCATTACTGTCAGACTCCTCAGATCAGGGCCCGTTACACAGCTGTGTTTCCCTGGGCTTCATGCACGTCACAGCGGGCCTTTGTTCAGCTCTCGGGCAGGGTGAGTGTTTTATTAGGGTTTAGGGTTTAGAGTAGGGATTATGCTCTGGGTTTAAACATCGCCTTAACCCTTAACATGACCTTTAACCCAAAGTGTGACCCTTAACCCTGACTGTGGCCCCAGCTGTAAAATTACACAAACCTGCCATGCACTTAGTGTCTGTTTCCCCACAGATATTCTCTGGTCGGCCCATGGAAATTAGACACGAGCAGAACAGCCACCGACGTGTGTGTCTGTGTCTGTATATGTATGGGTAAGTGCATGTTTGTGTGTCTGTGTATGTATGAGTGTGTGTCTGTGTGTGTGTGTGTGTGTGACCCCCCAGCTCAGACTACACTATGGCCCTTGATGGCCCTGCCGAGACACCCGGCTCAGACTTCACTGTGGCCTTCGGTGGCCCTGTGGTCCCTGGCTGCGCTGCGTTGAATTCAAGATCCGGCTTGATTACATCTTGTGTTCCGAGCTGATTCGCGGCGGCTCAGGCAGCGCGGGGGGCTGTGCTGCATGCTTGTTTACGGCGGGTTATCGTGTGGGGTGATGGAGGAGTGCGCCGCGCTATTTTTGAGTGGGAAGTGACTATTTTATCAGTTGTCATGGAAACAATTGTATTTGAAAGCAGCTTGCCGTGGAGCAGCTGCCAACGCAGGATCTGCTATTTCTGTCATGACTTGAACCGCTAGGCATGAGTCCTGATTATACACACTGACACACACACACACACACACTGACGCTCTCTTACACACACACTGACGCTCTCACACACAGACACTGACACACACACACTCTCACACACACACAAACTGACACACACACACACACACACTGACGCTCTCTTACACACACACTGACGCTCTCACACACAGACACTGACACACACACTCTCACACACACACACTGACGCTGTCACACACAGACACACACAAACACACACCACACACAAAGATACACACACACACTCTCACACACACACAAACTGACACACACACACACTGACGGTCTCTTACACACACACACTGACGCTGTCACACACAGACACACACAAACACACACCACACACACAAAGATACACACACACTCTCAAACACACACCACACACACACTGACTCTCACACACACAGTAGAGGGGAGTGCCTTGTGCTGGCTGCTGTGCAGGAGGCTCTTGTCCACACAAAGCTCTGAGGACTGGAAGGGCCTTTTGAGAAAACAAACCTCGTCTTCTCACCCAAAACACAAACATTACCCTTTTACATACAGGCACAACAGAGCGAAAGTGCGCCGCCTGGTCCGTGAGTGTCGTCCCCGTGCACCTGCTATGTCTGGGAGCGCTGGGAGTCTCGGGTCTGACTCCACTCTCTGGGCCGGGCAGAACCGAGAGAGATCCCGGACCTGAGCTGAGTTTCTTTATATAGGAAAGGGAGGGAGAAATGCAGTACCAACTAAACACAGAACTTTGTTTTCTCATCCCTGGTTGTGATCCAGGGCCAGACCCTCCCGCTCCACTGACACGCCTCTCCACAGGGGGACATCTTCATTTCCGTTTTTCCAACAAACAGAATTCCTGCACAGACACGAAGGGGTGTGTGTGTGCATCTGGTGTGTTTGTGTGTGTGTCTGGTCTGGCTACAAACACACACACACGCAAACCTGCATGCCCACACACACACACTGCACACTGTCCTGCCCCGGTGTGGTAACGCACAACAAAGCACACCCCCATGACGGCCAGGCGAGAGAGTGTAGTCCTGGAAGGGAATCCAGGCGTCTTCAGGGCCTCAGCCTGGCTCTCCACTCAGGTTCTTTCCCACAGGAGCACCCCCCCAGAGGGGACACCCCGTTTACAGTAGCGTGTGAGGACAGCTCAGAGGACACAGGCAGGGACAGCGTCACATTCTCCTGTTAGTCATTGGGACACAATGGCCTGACAATTAGCACTAGCCAGACTTGGTGGGGGAGGCAGGCTTGGGAACAATAGGATTGGTGATGAGTGTTTTGCATGGAAAAGGTGAAAACCACAGGAGGGACGGGTCAGCAGATAGACTGAGCGAGACGTCACTAGATAGTGCTTTTCACCAGAGAGGACAGGAAGCTGCTCGGCGCTGATGGGCAAGACGGTACGGTACGGTACAGCCAAAAAGTTTTCTTCTGCTCTTTAAAAATGTGCAGGAAAGGATGGATCTCAGCTTGATCTGAGTTCTAGGATTTTCAAGACGGGAGAGAGTGGTGGGAGAAGATGGCAAGCAGAGAGAGAAAGAGAGGGAGGGAGAGTGTGAACGGGTAGGGCTCTAGGACCCAGAGCAGAGAGTGGTGGGAGCTGCTGCCTGGCTGTGCTCCTCTCCTCACTGCAGTGTCTGTGTGCAGCAGCCTCAGAGAGGGGACCTGTCTACAGCTGCGCCCACGGCACGCAGCCCAGCCGTCCTGGAGCCACTGGGGCGAGAGCAGGAGCAACAGCAGCCCAGGTAGGACCTGCCCGCCATGCGGCCACTGAGCACCGCCGCTGCGATGGAGCGCCCTGGACCAGGGAGCCGAGCCAGCACCCATTACTGAGCCTGACGGTAGCGGCACCGGGCTGCCTGCGCTCAGCTGTTCCATCCTCTCTCTCTCTCTCTTTTTTTTTAAAAGCAATGTGGCTTTGCTGATGATTGGACAAGATAGGGTTCTCTGTGGTCCCCCCAAAAATGAGAGAGAGGAGGAGAGGGAGATAGAGAGAGAGGGAGGGAGAAAATAAGACAGAGAGAGAGGGGAGGGGAGGCAGGGGTGGCCAGGGAAGGGGATGGCAAAACCGACACACTAATGATAACACAAATAACAACAGCGAAAAGGGAAGAGTGAAGCCAAAGACATTTGCCCAGGAGCAGCGTGTGTGAGGAAGCCAGTGGCTGTGCCGGGGATGGAGAGAGGGGTTCTGTGTGCCAATAATTGTGTCGGGATGGAGAGAGGTGGTCCAGGTTGCCAGTAGTTGGTTTGTGGGGCTTCGGAGCTGGGAGGTGGACACAGTGGAAAGAGGAAGTTGAAGGGACTAGGTGCTGGGGCTGTCCTCAGGGCTGTGTGTCAGGGTGCGTTGTGAGGGCTGAGCAGCTTGTGCGCCCCAGTTTGTACACTCTCCACCTGTTCCTCCACTCATGAGTGTCCTCTGCCTCTGTCCCACACCTGAGATGGAGGGCTATGCTTTGAGTCCTGTTTCTGTCTCTGTTCTGTATGTAGTTATTTAGTCAGATAGAGTCCGGTGAGAGCGGCTGTGTGGCTGTTACCATGGAGGCGGGCAGACGAGGGGCAGCCCCTGCTCCCTGTAGCATCGCAGGACAAACAGAAACATGCAGGTCCACTCACTGATAGCGTCGTTTATTTCACACTTCATCTCAGTGTTTTGAGTTGTCAGGCTGGGGCCCAATGTCTGTGTGTCTTTGTGTCTGTGTGTGTATTGGGTGGTGGGGGGTTGATACGAGGCCACCGCAGGACTCGGGCTCAGGGAGCCAGTGAGGCAACGCTCTCCGAGGCCCGAGCTGGTTAGAAGCTGCGCTGTGGCACAGTGAGATCACGGCCCAGTGAGGGACAGCAAGGGGGCCCCACAGGCAGAGGAGTGGGTAGAGCGACCCATGGAGAGGGTACAAACTACGGCAGCCAAAGCACACGTGGGGAAAACAATGCCAACAGCCGTGCCAGATTACCTGGCAGAATGACTGAGATCAGGGCTATACAGGAGGGCTGCGGACTCCAGCCATGTGTGTGTCCAGGACTTCTGCCTGGACAGACCCCCCCCCCCCGGCTACAACCAGTGCCAATGTTATAAAACAAGATTTTGTTGTGCGGGGGGGGGGGGGGTCGTGGCATATTGATTGATAAAAATAGTATCAATTTTTGCAATTGAGAATTTCACAGGCCTGCTCTTCCACGCCTAGCAGGGGCTCGGCTCGGCTATTGAAGTCTGAAGTTCAATCACACGGGGGAGGAGGTGTAGGGGGCAGACACGTGACAGTTGGGCTCACATCTTTTCCTTACTTCCCTCCTGACGAGGCACACAGCATTTTTTCACTGGAACCTGTTATTTAATTAGGGTCCCTTACTGTTGTGAAATTAATGAATTACCCAGGTGTGCTGGGACAGTCCGTGAGGGAGGCTTTATAGCGCATTAACATCCTGGAGTAGAGGTGTCCCTCATCTCAGAGGGGCTGAGGGGCTTTTAATAATAAATACATATTATTAATTTACTTCCTAACAGACACCCTCATCTAGGACAACTTAGAGTTGTACAGTTACAAGAAACATTCCTCAAAGCATTATATATCTATTTGTTGGTTAGTTAATTTGTTTATATATCAGACTACAGCAGAGAAGAGCAGGGGAGCGAGTGATATCGGTCTCTCTATACTGACCTTGCTAAAGAAATGGGTGACATTGCGCTGTGCAATTAAAAGGAAAAAACTCGTTGGCCGGGGGTGTAGGGAGTTCATGGGGGCTGCGCTGACTGCACGGGGTGGAGAATATCGTGCTGGAGACCCACTGCTGAGCTGAGCCTGTCCCTGTGGAACACAGACTTCCCTTCTCGGCATTATTGTTGTTGTTGTTGTTCTTATACGTGTTCAAGCGACTGTAAGTCTTAACCCATCTGCACTAAATACTGATGGCAAAGGTGTGTGACCAGATGCCCCCACAGCTCTGACTCGTATCGCTAACCCCCCCCAGAGCAGCTGCAGCTTCCGGTCCTGCTTCCAGGCCCCGCTCTGTGGATCGGTGTCGGCCCTGAGGAGGGACTGGCAGCCCCAGAGCTGTGGCTCTGCAATGAGCCAGAGAGGCAGCAACACACCTGTTTTTAACCACACACATCCATCCAGCTGTTCCAGTGGCTGCCTTGGCCTCGTACTGAGCCTTCACACCTTCTACTGAGAGTGTGTGTACGTGAGTCTGTGTGTGCGTGTGAGTGTGAGCTACAGCACAGTAAACCAGTGCCAGTGGTTACTGTAAACATGAGCCCCAGTCACATGTCCTGCAGCTTCATTGCTTTCTAACCCCAACCTCTCCGGTGCTCCAGACCCGCACAGCTTCCCTGAGACATCATCAATACGTACTGGCGCTTCCCACAGCAACCCAGACAGCCCTGTTTGTGTTTATTTATTTGATTGCTTTTTATTCTTCATTTTTCTTCTGTTCTGTGTGTGAGGGTTTATCCACGGTCAGAAGCAGCCATTCCCGTTAACCAGACCTCAGCAGGTCAGAAGTATTTTCACAGGGGTGAAAAATTTTCTGCTCCAGGGGTTGCTCTTAAAGCAGTAGAAGTGATTTCTGCCTTGTACACAACCGGGTATGAGAAGAGACAGATGAAGGCCTCTCTCATTCACAGTGGCCACCATCTGAAGCTCAGTCGGGCCATCTGTGATCCTGGGCAGACCGTTCCTCTGGGTGCAGTGCTGGGTGCGTTATCAATTACGGGGGGAAGATGTTTTTTAATTAGCAGGCTCTGAATAGCTGGTTCTCTTTTAAAAATAACAACAACAACCAAAAGTTTTTCTGCTATTTCTATAAATAAATTAATAAATATTAATACAAAAAAATAGTCTCTGTTGTAAAATATGCTTTGCAAATTGTTTGTGTTTAAATCCATCGTTTGTTCTTCCCCAGGTGGGTTTCAGAGCGGGAGAGGAAATGAGCAAATGTGCAGAGTGTGAATTGCCTGAAAAAAAAGAAGAGGAATAAAACAGTAGATAAAAAAGTATCAGCAGGAGGAAGAGCGAGAGAGAGAGAGAAAGAGAGAGACATCTACCTTCTGCTACCACCTAGGGGTTGAGAGGCGCTCCCAGCCCCCGACCGGGTCGCACAGGTGGGCTGCTGGGGCTGCTGAAGAAGGTTATGTCGCACGAGCTGGGGGGCGTGTCTGAGGCATCCAGATAAACACCCTCCCAGGGTCACCCCTGGCTGCCATGCCCTGCTCTGCCGTGCCCCACCTGGCCGCTCTAGACTGAGGCCCACAGAGCGACTCCAGGTTCTGGGTCCCGGCTGCAAGGAGGATGGGTGATGGACCAGTGAGCCTCAGCCTTCGGTCCCCACTTTCCCGTCACCGATGGAGCCGACTGCTTCCAGCGCTCCATGGACCTACAACATCTCCCAGCGTGACCCGCGTCTCCAGGGCTCCCAGCAGCTCCTGGCGCAGCCTGGCAACTCCAGCCTGTCCCCCACGGAGGGCAGCGTGGTGTCCCAGTCCATAGCGCTGTTCTTCATGCTGCTGGTGGACCTGCTGGCCGTGGTGGGCAACATCGCGGTCATGGCGGTGATCGTCAAGACACCGCAGCTCAGGAAGTTCGCCTTTGTGTTCCACCTGTGCCTGGTGGACCTGCTGGCCGCCCTGGTGCTGATGCCGCTGGGCATGCTGTCGGACCGGGCCTTCTTCAGCGAGGCGCTGTGCCGCGGCTACCTCTTCCTGAGCGTGTGCTTCATCAGCGCCTCCATCCTCTCCATCTCAGCCATCAACATTGAGCGCTACTACTACATCGTGCACCCCATGCGCTACGAGGTGAAAATGACCCTCAGCCTGGTGGTGAGCGTGCTGGTCTGCGTCTGGATCAAAGCCATCGTCATGTCCGTGGTGCCGCTGCTGGGCTGGGCCTCCCCGGGGGGCGGCCCCTTCCCGGCAGGGGAGGCTGTGGGCGCGGCCCCCGGGCACAGACACTGCTCGCTGCACTGGGCAGGCGGTGGCTCCAACCGTAAGGTCTTCGTCATCTTCTTCACGCTCTTCTACTTCCTGTGCCCGGTCCTGGTCATCCTGGTGGTGTACGGCAGCATGTTCAAGGTGGCGCGGGTGGCTGCCATGCACCACGGGCCGCTGCCCACCTGGATGGACACCCCCCGGCAGCGGTCCGAGTCCCTGAGCAGCCGCTCCACCATGGTGACCAGCTCGGGTGCCCCACGGACCACCCCGCAGCGCGCCTTCGGAGGGGGCAAGGCGGCCATGGTGCTGCTGGCGGTGGGGGGGCAGTTCCTCTTCTGCTGGCTGCCTTACTTCTCCTTCCACCTGTACTCCGCCCTGGCGGCCGCCCAGCCCGCCTCCGCCAGCCAGCTGGAGGACATCGTCACCTGGATCGGCTACTTCTGCTTCACCTCCAACCCCTTCTTCTACGGCTGCCTCAACCGGCAGATCCGTGAGGAGCTGGGCAAGCACCTGGCCTGCTTCTTCAAGCACAACCCCGAGGAGGACCTGCGGCTACCCAGCCAGGAGGGCTCCATCGAGGAGAACTTCCTACAGTTCCTCCAGGGCACGGGGTGCAACCTGGAGGCCCGAAACTCGCACAGCACCTCCAGCCCCAAGAGGGACCCTGTCTCGCAGCCGCAGCCCCAGCAGCAGGCGGCCATTGACTTCAGGATACCAGGGCAGATCGCGGAGGAGACCTCGGAGTTCATGGAGCACCACCACCTCAACAGCGACTTGACCATATCGGACAACTGCATCAGGACCATGCCTTCTCCCAAGCCCGAGGTGTAGCTGGGCGGAGAGATCTGATTGGTTCAGGTGTTTTTTGTTTTTGTTTGTGGGTTTTGTTTGTTTCTATTGTCGTCGTCGCTGTGGCCGGTTTATTTCAGTGTCTGTTCTAGTTGATGAACAAAGGGGGGGGTCAGACTTAAAATAATGCCTCAGAGGAATCTGGTGCCGAGCTTCTGCTCTGGTACTTCGGGTCCTGTGGCCCGGGTTCTGGAGCAGATGCGAACGCCTCCACAGGAGAACCACTTCGATCAGGGCTTTTATACGGATCCAAACAGAAGCGTGGACGTGGCGGTTCTCATTCCATGCCACTGAATTTACTTTGTGTGTTTTCTGTGTGTGTTTTTTAATTGTGTCCATGTTTCGGAACTGCAGGGTGTGTAGATGATAGATTTTCTTTCCATTTTCCACATTGTGAGACTGTGAAGTTGTCTGCATTATTTTAAAGTAACAATCAAAAACAAACCCTCCCTTGAAAAAAAAACAATCCCCTTTTTTAGGGGAAAAACAACCCAAACTCCTGTTGCACTTGACAATCGAAGTTAGCTTTAGTGTGGTATAATGCAGAACAGCCTCCCTCGCCTTGGCTTTCAGAGACTCGCAGCTTGTGTTGTGACTCAGTATCTCAGTGGCCAGTTTTGCACTGATGTACTTCAAAGCTGGTCATAAGAAACCAACACATCACTGCTCCTTCTCCTGAGAAGCGCAAGGCCAAGAGAATACCTCCTCAAGGAAACTGAAACAGTTCAGAAACTCTTAGGGTAAATAAAGTCAAATATAATAAAATGTCCATTCATTATTGTCCCCTGGCCTTCTCTTTGTACTGGAGAACATAGGAACTAAAGAGAGGTTACACACACTGGTTCGATTCACCGGCGTAGCTGGGGATTGTGAAGACACCCCTGCACTCGGGCCTGTTTGGGGGATCTTGGGCACACCCGCAGCAGTGCAGATGGCATCGGTGTGCAGTTTGGCACTGCCAGACTCTCCTACTGTCAACCGTACTGAGGCTGACACAGCAACACGGCCCAGCCCTGGCCGTCCGCCTGCCCGGTGTTTATCAGTAAACCAAAAGGATTCACTGTAGGTTTTGAGTGCCTCTGTGTTTTGCCATAAGCAGAGTGGGCTTGTTGTGGCTACAGCACAGGGTGGTGGTGCTCTACCTGCCCCTGATTGGATCTGCCCTTTGTAACGGAGTGTGCTCCTTCCTGCGGTGGCACTTGACTTACACTGCAGGGCTTCAGAATACAATACAACAAAATACAACACAACACAATACAACACAGTACAGCTCAACAAAGACAAGTAGACATGAACTACTGGTTATGAGAGCCCTTATCCACAAGCACATATACATACACACATGTGTGTGCCTACATATATAAATGTACATAATCATTATTTTCAATACTGTAAACCTTTGTTTTCTAAAAGAGACATCCTGCCAAATAAGGGTGGGCAAGAATTGGTTTTGTCTTTCACTGATGAATGAAAACTAGGAGATACAAATGAACCCACAGTAAAAAGCAGGGGATGTGAACGACTGGCTGCAGCTGAGGCCTCGTGCCGAAGGGCTTGACTCGGCTTACACTCTCTCTGTAGTGTGTCTGTCAAACGACAGTACATGCAGCGCAATGACCTTCCTCTGAAGAAGTGTGAATCGTGCATGTCAGTGTGTGTGTGCATGTGTGCACGTGTGTGTGTGCCTGCCACTGGTCTCCCATTGCTGGTGTGTCCGTCTGGTCAGCTGCGCATGTCCGGCCAGAGAGACAGGTCTGAGAGAAGGGGGTTGGGGCTTTGCCTCTGAAGGGAGGAGGTGGAAGATCTCCATCCTTCCTCTCTCTGGGTGCTCACGCCCCTGGGTGGCCAAATGCCCATTGGTGTGTGTGTTCAGCGTCTGATTGTGCAGCATGGCTCACAGCGGTATAGCAGGGGTCTGCGGGTGTCTGAGGGGGCGGATGCTTAACTCCCTGTTCCTAAAATCTGGACTTCCTCTGTGACGCATCTGACCGACGGCTTCTGGATCAGGACCGGCTCCACGGCTCTGTCGATAGTTGGCCCCAAAACCCTTCCATCCTCCCAGCACAGCCTAGCAACAGCGCCTGGCTCTGGGGCCCGTCCGCTCGCTGGGGGAGGAGGTGGCGTGCCGGGGGGGCTCTGAGCGCACATGAAAGCAGGGTGACATTTTAAGCAGGAGAATGAATCGAAGGCGAGTGGGGACAGGGATCAATCGCCTGACCAGCCAGGGGCCATCGCCACTCGGGGCTGAGGGGGGCAGGGGAGGCAGCAGTGCCGGCTGAAACTGAGGCCTGTGAGAGCGTGTGTGTGTGTGTGTGTGTGTGAGTGCTTGAGTGTGTGAGTGTGTTTACGGAGGACAGGGACTGGGATTTGAGGGATGGGGGGTGGGTGCGTGAAATATCTCGCCGTGCGTGTGTGCGACGCTCTCCGACCTTCTGAGATTTGAATTTGCCTCCCAAGAAAGGTGTTAAAAAACAGTCATGAATTATATATCTGTGTTGTTTCTGTCTGAGGTTTGCTGCCAGAGCAGAGCGCCGCCTTCATCACGCCTCATGAATGATGTATTGGACAGCAATAGGTGTCGCTAACTCTTTGTGGTTTTTGATCACCTGTCAATCCCCCTCTCCACGGCGAACTGAGACCCTGTTCCTCACAATCGGCACGTCTTCAGACACGCTGTCTCCAGCCCCGCACTCAGAGAGCCTGTTGGTTCTTTTGTTTTGCAAGGCATTAAAAATAGAAGTGAAATCCAGACATGAGGAATGACAGAGAGACCTGTAGTTCTGTTGTGAATGGCTCACCGGAGGTCAGGCCCAGTGTTCCTGACCCACAGGGCCGCTGCAGCTGAGGTCCAGGTCCAACCCATCAGACCCTGCCTGGGGTGGTACCGCTCTGAGACTTGTGCTCTTCTTATAGACTGTATGTGTGTTAGTGTGTGTGTCAGTGTGTGTGTGTGTGTGTGTGTGTGCCAGTGTGTGTCTCAGTTTGTGTGTGTTAGTGTGTGTGTGCCAGTGTATGTGTGTTACTTTGACACGGCAGTGCGCTGCAGAGCAAATCTGCAAACAGTCATCTGTGGAAGAAACATAATCTGTCTACTATTGACACACTGACACACATACAGCGCACACACACTGGCGCACACACACAGTAGACATGCTGATGTGGATGGACGGACGGGCATCATGTTGCAGCGCCGTCCGACCGGCCCACCCTGTGACCACAGAAACACAAACAAACTAAGAAACTTTGGAAGAACAGACTGGTTTTGTGTGTGTGAGCGTGGGTCCTTTCATTGTCTTTTATTAAAGCTGAATTGAAGCTGAACACCTGCACTGTGAGAACAGTGTGAGAGAAGCAGCGTTGAGAGGTGTCAGGGACAGTGTGAGACGGGCAGCGTGTTGAGCTGATTGTGCACATCAGACCAGTCACTCCTGTGCAGCAAAGAGACTGAGAAGGGCTTCCCACTCCAAGATAACAGGAAGCCAATCACCCACAGACAGAGGCAGCATGTGACCGAACGACAGAGTTGAAAATAAATCAGAATCTTACAGTGCGGTTTAAACTTTCACCGTAAATATCAAAACAAACACCCTTGTGTGATCCTAATGGAACGTGTTGTGCAGATGTTGTGACAGGCTGGCCCCCGCCCGGCCCCCATGGCCCGCTCTGCTCGAGGCGCTGTGTCTCATCAGCCCAGGAGAGGCAGCGGCTTCTGACTCACCGCTTTGAAGCTCCCCGGGGGGGCGGCGGGGGGGGCTGTTCAGAAGCTTGACCTTTCTGTGGCATTTCAACTCCGGCGATGGGAAAACAAGAGCTTGACAGGAAGCATCGACCCTCCTCTTCCTGTTCCTCCTCCGGTCCTCTTCCTCGGGGCAGCTGGGTTAGTGCTGATGGCTGATTGATTGATTGGTTGGTGAAGAGGAACACAGCACTCAGAGGGCAGGGTGGGTGGAGAGAGGTGGATCAAGGGCCTGAGTGGACAGGGTGGACAGGGGGCCTCTTTGTCCAGGTGTGAAGATTTGCCAAATTTTAATACTCCACTCCCACTCTGTGTCAATCACCGTGTGTGTGTGTGTGTGTGTGTGTGAGTGTGTGCGTGTGTGTGTGTGTGTGTGAGTGTGTGTGTGCGTGTGTGTGTGTGTGAGTGTGTGTGTGTGTGTGAGAGAGTGTGTGTGTGTGTGTGTGTGTGTGTGAGAGAGTGTGTGTGTGTGTGTGTCTGTGTCTGTGTCTGTGTGTGAGTGTGTGAGAGTGTGTGTGTGTGTGTGAGTGTGTGTGTGCATGTGTGTGTGTGTGAGTGAGTCTGTGTGTGTGTGTATGTGTGAGAGAGAGTCTGTGTGTGTGTGTGTGTGTGAGTGTTGTGTGTGTGTGTCTGTGTCTGTGTCTGTGTGTGAGTGTGTGAGAGTGTGTGTGTGTGTGTGTGTGTCTTGTGCAGCAGCTCCACAGTGACAGCGGCCGCAGCAGCGCAGTGTCGGATGCCTTCAGGTTCTTTGGGATCCAGGGTTTCCATAGCAACCTGTCCTCCATGACATTTTCCGGGGAAGCCCCTCCTCTCCCTCTCTCTGCCCGGCGCCGTGCTCTCGCTCCAGTCCTCCGTCTCAATGAGCCACTGTGATGGAGGGCAGCGCTCAGCCTTCATCTCTGGCTCTGGAGCCTCAGAGACCCTCTTTATAACCCCCCCATAAAGATCCATCACATGAGCAGGGTTTTCAATTGAACTGTCACTGCAGGGTCAAGACAAACAGGCTGTGTGTGTGTGTGTAGTGGGGGGGGGGGGTGTCAGTGTCCCCTGTGTGCAGTTTATGATGCAGCGCAGGCACGGACTATGTACGTATTGGGAGCTGGGAACGGAGGGGTTAATGGGATCTCGGGAAGTGTACTGTGAATACCCACATCTGCCACGGTGTCACTGTACCACAGAATCAGGGCCACGGTGTCACTGGTCCCCAGAGTCTTGGCCACGGTGTCCCCGCACTGCATTCGATTGGGCCACTGCAGGGTTTAGTCCTGCAGACAACACATACTATTATTATTATTACTTATTTCTTGGCAGACAATTAGCAATTTGGCCATTACAAAAGTAGTTACATTACAATCAGTACACCATGCAATGAACACACATCCCAGTTCGATGAGGTGATGAGTGCAGGTCTGTGCCAGAGGGAGACATCACAGTAAAACAACAGAGATCTAACAGTGCGTCAGGGCTGTGCAGTGCAGAATCACAGCTGAGCAGCTCAGGAGAATACGCTGCTGTATCACAGGTGCAGACTTTTCACCGGACGGCGGTCAGGTACAGTGAGCCTCGGGTCACTCCTGACAGCAGAGGCTGCGGTGAGGACGAGGATCCACACCAAGTCACCTGGTGGGTGCAAAACAAATCCTCGTTCTTAAGTGTCCACATCTCAATATGTTTGTGCTGCATGTATATACACTCACCTAAAGGATTATTAGGAACACCTGTTCAATTTCTCATTAATGCAATTATCTAACCAACCAATCACATGGCAGTTGCTTCAATGCATTTAGGGGTGTGGTCCTGGTCAAGACAATCTCCTGAACTCCAAACTGAATGTCTGAATGGGAAAGAAAGGTGATTTAAGCAATTTTGAGCGTGGCATGGTTGTTGGTGCCAGACGGGCCGGTCTGAGTATTTCACAATCTGCTCAGTTACTGGGATTTTCACGCACAACCATTTCTAGGGTTTACAAAGAATGGTGTGAAAAGGGAAAAACATCCAGTATGCGGCAGTCCTGTGGGCGAAAATGCCTTGTTGATGCTAGAGGTCAGAGGAGAATGGGCCGACTGATTCAAGCTGATAGAAGAGCAACTTTGACTGAAATAAGCACTCGTTACAACCGAGGTATGCAGCAAAGCATTTGTGAAGCCACAACACGTACAACCTTGAGGCGGATGGGCTACAACAGCAGAAGACCCCACCGGGTACCACTCATCTCCACTACAAATAGGAAGAAGAGGCTACAATTTGCACAAGCTCACCAAAATTGGACAGTTGAAGACTGGAAAAATGTTGCCTGGTCTGATGAGTCTCGATTTCTGTTGAGACATTCAGATGGTAGAGTCAGAATTTGGCGTAAACAGAATGAGAACATGGATCCATCATGCCTTGTTACCACTGTGCAGGCTGGTGGTGGTGGTGTAATGGTGTGGGGGATGTTTTCTTGGCACACTTTAGGCCCCTTAGTGCCAATTGGGCATCGTTTAAATGCCACGGCCTACCTGAGCATTGTTTCTGACCATGTCCATCCCTTTATGACCACCATGTACCCATCCTCTGATGGCTACTTCCAGCAGGATAATGCACCATGTCACAAAGGTCGAATCATTTCAAATTGGTTTCTTGAACATGACAATGAGTTCACTGTACTAAACTGGCCCCCACAGTCACCAGATCTCAACCCAATAGAGCATCTTTGGGATGTGGTGGAACGGGAGCTTCGTGCCCTGGATGTGCAGCCCACAAATAATATCAACTGCAAGATGCTATCCTATAAATATGGGCCAACATTTCTAAAGAATGCTTTCAGCACCTTGTTGAATCAATGCCACGTAGAATTAAGGCAGTTCTGAAGGCGAAAGGGGGTCAAACACAGTATTAGTATGGTGTTCCTAATAATCCTTTAGGTGAGTGTATAATGTGTATAACTACCTAACTAGTGCTATAGTACATGTCAGACAGCCTCCTGCTTCTCCTGCACTCTTACACAATTCAATGGCACAGTCTGGTGGCACACTGTGCCGCGCCACACCCGTAGGCAAACACTGGTCCAGGGATTTAACTTGTGATAAAGTACCAGGTTCTTTCATCTGTGACCATATCTCTCAACCCCCATAAGAGGGCGTACTTTAACCAAAAGTACATCACAACACGATCACTCAACAGCAGCAGCTACAGTCGCAGTCCAGAGCATCCAGGTTAAATCAGTGTTTAGTCATCTAACACACACACACACACACACACACACACACACACACACACACACACACACACACACACACACACACACACATATACCCAGGAGATGGAACCCAGATGGCTCACCAGCAGTGATTTAAACATCCACCACAAACACAACCCACATAACAAACTCAACAACTACCATCGTCATTCAGAGAAAATAGCTTATACTTTACTCATTTTGTGGAGACGAAATTCATCACAAAAAGCATGTATAGGTGCTGCTCCTCACAGGGAAGAAAGGATACCAGTCGGGGGTTAAAGACCTCGAGTTCAGCTGCAGACACCACAAGCCGTTGGGTGCAGAGCATGAGTTTGGATATAAATATCTACTGTGGCCAATAACCATAAACACTGACTCAGCGTGTGTGTGTGTTTATAACAACTAATAACACACATCTCAGGAGTTATTTAATATTTTTGTGTTTAAATACCTTTCTACTCATTTAACTTTCTCTTGCAACCTTTACAGTGAATGATTCAGCTTCATGACAAACAATTATTATGCCAACATATACAGTGTGGTTAGGGCTCAATCTGAATGGAATAGTTTCTGCTCTGATTTAGTTACAACACTGCAGTATATTTATTTGTTGGTGTAGTTAATTTAACCATACAAGTAGCTTCAATTGAACTGGCTAAACTGGCTAATAGGTACTCAGTTACAACAAGCTCTCGATCAGCTGAGAGAGGAGAGGAAGAGAAGGCAGGGCTTCACATTGTGTGTGTAAGTACATCAAGTCATTATACCTGTATATATTTATTATGTGTATCCTATTGTCTCCCTGTTTATAAAGGACACAAAACAAGTCACGGCTGCATGTGCTGGATATGTTTTCAGTGATGTTCAGTTATGATTAACAGGAGTGTGAAACCAGTGTGTGGTGCTCCCTGAATATTGATTACAATTGACATAAAATAGAGACAGGCAGAGTCCCCTCCACAGACTTACAATTGTTACAATATATCACGTGATCATTTACACACAGTTACACACTGGGGCTTTGCTCAGGGGTGTCCATGAGTTCATAATTTATTAGTACTGGCACTATTAAACCATTTTATTTTAGAGAAGAAAAAAAAATATAAACAGAATTGTTAACACCAGTTACACAGAAAAATCAAGACACACACATTCAATATTTCATTATGAAAGGGGGTCTTGTGTGCTCTGTGGGCTCACTGCTAGGCCTTTACAATGAAGACTGTGTTTTATATCCCTGTAGTCTTCTTTATTTTGCGTATGTTTATTGTTGATACATTAACGGGAGTACTATAATCAGGCTAGACTGAAGACATACAAAACTACACTTCCCGTCGGGCTTCATTTCCGCCCTCGCCCTTCAGACGCGCTCATTTCCGTTTCCTGTGCAGCAGCGCTCCTCATTTGCATACAATTTGGTGTCTTTTTTTCCAAGAGCAACGGAAACGGCGCGGGCGCAGCACCGGACTGTCGTTCAAACTCGCCGAGCCGCGGGTCCCGCAGCCCCGCAGCCCCTCCAGTCGCCGTCGGGTTTCCTGGCTCTTGTGTCTTTTTGTTTTCGCCGGCAGTGTTTTGTTCGACCCCGAGGCTGAAAAGGCAACGCCCGTTTTCGGGACCACTGATCGGCGAGAGTCTGAGCGTCACACCCGCGGACCGAGCGGCGCCGCCGAGCCTGCCTGCACCGGGCCGGTACTCCCGTGTGACAACGCCTCTCCCGCCGGGTCTCCAGTCTCTCCTCCCCGCAGAAGAGCATCACCCGGGTCTCGCTGCTGGTTTTAAACCGAATTAGCGGTCCTCGATACACGGCCCGTACCGATCCTGTCCATCCGACTGCCTGCCTGTTTCTCCCCGCCCGTGCCCGTCGGAGAGCCGCCATGGGCTGCACGCTGAGCGCCGAGGACAAGGCGGCCGTGGAGCGGAGCAAGATGATCGACCGCAACCTGCGGGAGGACGGCGAGAAGGCGGCGCGGGAGGTGAAGCTGCTGCTGCTGGGTGAGTCCCGCACGGACACCGCGTTAAACACACGGGTTTGAATGGACTGAAGCCACCCTGACACCACACCCCCCCGATAGACAGACAGACAGACACACACCCTGACACCACACCCCCAGATATACAGACAGACAGACGGGGACACACACAGACAGACAGACACACACACACCCTGACACCACACCCCCAGATATACAGACAGACGGACACACACCCAGACAGACAGACAGACGGACACACACCCAGACAGACAGACGGACACACACCCAGACAGACAGACAGACGGACACACACCCTGACACCACACCCCCAGACAGACAGACACACACCCTGACACCACACACCCAGACAGACAGACAGACACCCTGACACCAGACAGACAGACAGACACCCTGACACCAGACAGACAGACAGACACCCTGACACCAGACAGACAGACACACACCCTGACACACAGACAGACAGACACACACCCTGACACCACACACCCAGACAGACAGACACCCTGACACACACACAGACAGACAGACACCCTGACACCACACACACGGACGGGGGTGTGACAGGCCGGGCAGTCGGTCACTGAGACCCCCGACACTGAACATGTAGCGGGGCAGTAACACAACACGAGTGAGACACGAACACCTGCATACACGTATACACACACACACACACACACACATATAAACACATGTATACACGTACATATATACACACACACATATAAACACATGTATACACACACACATGTATACACGTACGTATACACACACACATGTATACACGTACGTATACACACACACATGTATACACGTACGTATACACACACACATGTATACACGTACATATATATACACACACATGTATACACGTACATATATATACACACACACATGTATACACACACATGTATACATGTACATATATACACACACACACGTATACACGTACATATACACACACACACACACGTATACACGTACATATACACACACACACACACGTATACACGTACATATATACACACGTATACACGTACATATACACACACACATGTATACACGTACATATACACACACACACACACACACATGTATACACGTACATATACACACACACGTATACACGTACATATACACACACACACACACGCTCGCACGGAAACATTACATTTGCCACATCTCTATGTAGTAGCGAGAGCCAGGAGCCGTGTTTCCTGGTTTGATTACAAACAGAAATGAGATTCATTTCACTGTTAATATAAATTAAAATAATCTGAAAACTGCCATAAAATCACCAGGTCTGCCTCCCTTACAACGAGTGACCAAACCGTTCAGAGCTCTGGTTTTGCTAGTCACAGTGAGTGCCGTCAGGAGTAATACAGGGCAGGTCTGGGGTAAGAGGCCGGAGACATCCGCACACTGTTCACAGCCATGCTATCTGAATGGAGGAAGCAGCTTTTAGACACTTGCTGAATGAAAAAGCCCAACTCGCAGATGCATAGCTAAGGAAGGGCTAAAAGGAGCCACACTGGAGAGGTTGTGCTGGCAGTGTGCCCGGGCTGTGGGCAGGTAAATCGTGCCCATGTGGCCAGTGCACTTCTCAGCCTGGTGTAGCAGGAGCTGCCCCTCAGCCCTCTCCAGAGCTCTCCTCAGCACTTCCACTGCAGAAGAGGACTGTCGAACAGGGGGCTGTTCCTTAAATGACTGCATGACAGACGCTTTGTCGCAGCAGCGGGCATTTACTACGCCTCAGCGCAGAAGGCACTGCATAAAAAAATGAGGATTAGCCAACTTCCACGATCAACATGCACCCCCTCCCGTTAACCAGGAGCTCGCCTGGCCGCCAGCGGGGATAAGCTCCTCTCGGCGAGGTGTACATTTCACTCCAGCTCATCAGAGGGGATACGGGCGGCTTACTGTCCCCTGAGACTGATCCACTCAATCAGAGCGCATCCCGGCACACCACGGCTCTCAGCGCCGCTCCCCATGTTTGAAGTGTTCCTGTATGAAGTCGTGTTCTTGGTCAGTCAGATGTGAAATCACCCAAACGGCTGTGGCAAGGGCCTGCGACTGCTGCGTTCGAGAGAGATGAGCACGGGCTCATTCTAGTGGAGAAAGGGAGTGTTGTTAGTAATTCATATCCTTGAAAATGTGGCAGCATATCTGTATTCATATTCGTGTGTGTGTTGCTCTGTATTTGGAAGTCATCATACCCTCTAATTTCCAGTAATCTGGTTTAGAATTTCCTCCTTTCTAACATCTCTCTGAAAGACTTGTGACTGTTGTCTTCCCAGCTCATTTGCTCATGCTTGAAAACCTCTGTCCGCTGTTTTTGCATGTGTGCGATATTAATGGAAACATTGCAGCTCAGTGCCTGTGCAGAGCGTGGCGTGTGCAGGAGGGCACTATTGTTGTGGTGCTTGTGCCCTGCTGTTCTCTGAAACCTGGGGCAGATGCAAATGGGGGTATTTGCATGGCTGCCCACGGCTCATCAGATCGTGGCACTGGAACACAGTGTGTCTGGAAGCCCCTGTCAATTGGGCGTCTTTTCGTACCTGCTCCTGACGGGCCCGAGTGCCTCTCCTCTGCCTTGGCGCGACAGGCTTCTCTGCAGCCCTTTCTCTCAGTGCAGTTTGGTGTCCTTCTCCAGCACTCGTCCCTCTCTTATCCCATCAAGACTGTTCCCTCAGTCTGTTTCTGTCACAGCATCGACGGTGTGCTTGATCACAGCCCGGCCTACCTTCCTCTGCAGCAGCTGTTTATTGTGCAGATTACTCTGCTGCACGAGGGTTCATCTTATCTCCTCCTGCAGCACTCATTTCCTGTGCTGTGTACAAGTTGCACTGACAGCCTGGCCATTCGGGTGCCAGTAGGTGACAGATTAGGGACACTGCCACATGCAGGTTATACACAGCCTCTCACTGCAGGTTGTGAATATGCATGTTGTACAGCCCTCAGCGTGCGGGGGTCTGCCAGGGTCTGCCTGAGTGGGAAACACTTTACAGCACTGCGGGACATCGTTAGCTGAACAGCGTTCTGTGACTGTACAGCTCGACACTAATAAGAGTATCTGTCTCCCCCATTTCGGTGCCTGTAGCCCCAGGGTACATGGCTCAGTGCTGTACAACACGCATATTCACAACCTGCAGTGAGAGGCTGTGTATAACCTGCGTGTGGCAGTGTCCCTAATCTGTCACCTACTGGCACCCGAACGAGCCCAGTGGGAGCAGCGCTCTCCTCTCATTTGTTACCTTTTATTCATTTTCGTATTTGAAAGGCCCTCCTGCAGGCCATCGGGGTATCTCAGGGGCAGCTTTAGTGATTAGTCTTTTAGTCTCAGGCCCAGGCTGCAAAAGAGCTGCTTTGCCTGGAGCGATGGTGTCAGACAAGGCACTTCTGCTCCATCCTCCCCTCCGGCGGCTGGTGCTATGAGCGGACTGTACCGTGGAGGACAGCTGAGCTCTGTCTCTCCTGTATCCACAGTGACACTTCGCTTGCTTTCTACCTCTGTGTCTGTGGTGCAACAGCATGTGCAGACTCGAGGATATTAGTACAGGAGATTCACTGATAAAGTAGCCCCTTTGGGTTTTGATCAGATTTGAGGTTTATACCTCGTGTTGATCTGTGGTTTAGACCTCAACAGTTGTTCACATCAAGGCTGGAGTGAGAGCCAGGGTTAGTGCAGACTGCAAGGAGGGCTGGTGTAACATTTTATTTCCTCCTCTCCCTCTCCCTGAAAACTAATTTTCTGGAGCCTTAACTTGAATTCTGTAATTTGGAGCTGGCTGTGCTTGCCGTTGTGCGTGGGCTGTTAGCCGTGTGTCATTGATCTTACTGCTTCTTCCCTCTTCCTTGGTGAGATTTGAGTGCAAGATGCTTCGTGCTTGCAGGGACTTTCCTGCTAAAACCGACAGTGAGGCCCGTGTGGTGGGGAAGCACAGTGGTCATCTCTGCAGCAGTTGTGCTCAATGGAAGTGATACTCTGGCGCTCTGTATTTATGAGAACCGACTCCTTACTTCTACTGAGTGCAGTGGGGTTTTTTGCAGTTTGCAGTGGAGTTTCGCAACTGCGGTTTCTGCAGAGTCCTGTGACTTCCAGGCCACGGACTGAGCCAGCAGATGTGTTCTCTGAGAAACTGAAAGGTGGGCTGTTGAGGATCACACTTAATCCTTAGTTATCTCGCCTCAAAAATCCTCAGGGAACAAAGCTCCGCTGTGATACAGTGAAATGGGGGGGAGTACAATTTGAGGGAGGCACTTTCCCTGTAAAAGTAAAGAGGGGGTCTGTTTACATCATCAGGAGCAACTTAATGAAGGGGCCCCTGACACTCCCCCACCCGCTCCAGCCAGGCATGTGCTTTGCCAGTCTGCCACTGGCACATGGATGGCATTGTGCTTTAGGTGCACTTGACCACCCTCTCGTGCTCGTGGCTTTACTGGGCAAAAAGTGCAGCGTTTGGAAACTGGGATCATGAGGCCAGAAGCAAGTGGCTCATTCCCAGCAGCCACAGGGAGGGCCTCAGTGCGGCGAGCCTCTGCAGAGTCCAGTGTGTTACTATTTAATAATTTAATCGCTTCTCTGCAGTCCTGGCACGTCTCTCTGCCGCCTGTTAGTTCTCCCTCTGGTAGTGACGTTTCTGAAGTCGTAACATCGTGGATTGTGCCTGCTTCCTTCACTGAGGCATGGCTGTGTGTAAAGGACAGCTCTAACGTGTGCATGTGCTCTGTGCTGCTCACTTATAACTGTACGTGTGTATAAAGGAAGGAGTGATTAAGAAACATCTCTTGATGAAATTATTAATGTAATTGCATGACAGTGAGCAAACGCATCCTTTGTAGGACTGCTGGTGTGAACTGCACTAGATTGCTGTCTAATCTTGTGCACAGGGTTGTACAACATCCTTGGTTCTACTCATCCCGTCGTGTTTCTGATGTGTGGATACCCTGTCTCGAGAGGTCGTATTGATGTAATAAGTGTGAATTCCCTGCTGTCTCGCACCCTTCCTGTGGCTGCTGTGGCCCCGGGGCCCCGCTCCTGGTCCTACTGCTGCTAGGGCTGGAGTCGGCCATGGGACAGGGGTTTGTGTTTGGACACACCGGGGAGGTTTGGCTCCCCTGAACACGCAGGCCACAGGATTGCACTTTGTCTGCCCTGGTGCCTGAAATAGAGCCAGATGGTCATAAATAATCATGGGTTTCAGACGCATACCGAGGGGATTATTCAGTCCTTACTGTTCCCAGGGCTAATGCCATTCAATTGCTGCAGGGGAGCTTAATAGGCCTTCATTTTTCCTGGTTTCAGCAGCCTGCAAAGAAGTTTTCCTCTTGGAACTTTTTTTTTTTCCTTTTCTCCTTCCTGTCTTTGTTTAGTGCAATTGTAGTCTGTCCGTTCTTATCCCGGAGGCCTGGTTCCTCTCTTTGTCTCTCTATGGACTGATGCCCCCCCGACCCTGGCTGTTGGGCTGCTCTCCCTCTTTGTGTCAAAGCTACCGCTGATGTACTGACCACGGGGGCCACTGAGGGTGGGGGCGCTTGACACAGAGCTGCCACATCGCTCGCTGGCTTACACCTCTCTCCTGCTGAGACTGTCAGAGAAATGATGACACGTAATAAGTAATGGAGGAGTTACTCTGCCAGATGAACTTGGGCCTGCTGACTGTCGTGAACACGCTCAAGTGTCGGGCCACTCCTTGTTTAGGGACGAATGTGTAGCCACGCTTCCTCTGCCTCCTTGTACTCAGTCAAGCAATGCAGCGCTGTGGACCACAGATGTTTTCTGAAGGTGCTTCACTAAACGGCTTTTCATTATTGCCCTGTGGGTTCCCCTGTGAAACAGGCATGGGGCTGTGCCAGGTGTCTGCTGAGTGGGGCTGTGCCAGGTGTCTGGGCGATTGGGCCATGCTCTGTGGGGACGCAGGCATCTCTTCTTGCACAGTTTCACCTAGCCAGTTCTGCCTATTGTTTATGGAAGGGTGGTTACTGTGTTTTTAATGATACAGATCACTTTTGTGTAAGTAAAGCCACAGTAAAAGGTTAGCAGATTCTGACCTTTAAAGCCCCAGCTCTATCACAATACAAATGTCCATTGCAGCTGATTCCATTGTTGTGGTGGCAGTGCCGGCACCGCAGGCCCCCCCTTGCGCCATGGCACAGTCAGGGAATTCAGACAGGAGGGGAATTCTCTTCATTGCTTTTTTAATATATTTTTTAAACTTCTGCATCATGTGCTCACATAACATTCTGCACATCTGTCTGTCTGCACGTTTATTTCACGTGTCAGAAACACTCGCATCCTCTGTCCAATGTATGTGGGAACACAGAGCCGGAGCTGAGCGGAAATATAACTGGAAACTGCCCTGTGCCTGGTCCGCGCCCTGTCAATTATCACCGTCTTCGCTCTGGCCATTACCCATCCATTACCGCTAGATTATACGCCAGCCTGAGGGCTCATGTCTGTGGGGCGCTGTGTGCTTGGATCATCCACCGAGCCGTGCATGTCATCCAATCCGCTGCCTCCGTCCCCCCTGATGGTAGAAAGCTCTCTCTGTGCGTTACTCTTTTCTTTTTTGCCCCTATCTTCTCATTGAGGAGAATGTGGAAAGTTTTTAAATCAGGAGAACAAAAGCGGCAGTGTTGGTAGTTAAGCTCCTACTGCTGGCTCCCAATAAAAGGATTCCTGTTTCTGTCGAAGGCAGTGTTTGTGGTGCGATAATGTGCTCTGGTATTCGCAATGTTTTAAAATTGCCAGTGTAGATAAGCTGATAGCGGGTTGTGCTTCAAGAATGTGCGTTTGTATTGATGTGTAGGTGTCGCTGGGCCCTGCAGAGCTGTGTGTGTGTGTGTGTTGCTGTGTGAGTGCAATCTGGGAATGAAACATGTCAGAGCAAGATCCTCCTCGGCTGTGCTGTTGCAACGAGCAGTTTAAACAGCTGGCAGATAGTCCTGTTTTACTGCTCACCCCCCCCCCACTGTTGTTTATTTTTGAAACACTGTGCCCCAGCATTGAGGAAGCAGTCTTTGTTCGTGACCAGAGAGCGCCTTCCTCCCCGGGGGAGAGCAGATGGGTGACTGGCCGTTTGCTCTGCTGTTAACATCTCCAGATGTTGAAGTGGCCTCCTCCCGCACAGCTCTGACCTTGCTGCGTGAAGCCCTGCTCCCCTCGGTGTTCCTGCCCTTTATCACCCGCTTCCCCGAGCATTGCCCGAGCCTCGTTCTCATCCTGTTTGTTTACATCGCCCAAAGGTTATCACAGCTGCAGGAGTAGCCGCTTCCTTCCCTCCACAACGCCACTCGCTGTTCTTTGTCTCGAAACCTCTGCGTGACAATGGCTGCCGTGACCATCTTCAGAGCTGAGAGAGATTTGTGGGAAAACTTATTTTTTTCGATGACAGGAAATGCCTGATGGTTTAAGTTCCCTAGAACACGATGCATCCTAATTTGGTCATCTGTGTTTCTGTTTGAATCCTATATTGGACAGTCGTTTCCATCGTGCTCAGTTTGCTTGCTCTCCTGTCTCCGCCTGTTCTCGTTTCTAAGAAAACCTCTCCCCAACCAGTCCTGGATTGACTCCCACAACAGGCCGTGCCGCTTTCTGGCAGCTTGTCAATGTTTTATAGTAGATGCATTATTCTGTCTGCAGTGTTTCCTCGCTTGCGATTCTTCTGAGATTAATGTGGAAGTATCTGATAAGGTGTTCATTTCTGTATGATCTGAAATGAAAGGGGTGATGCCCGCTCTGTGGACGGGGCAGTCCTTCCTGAGTGCGGTAGTTACGCTCTCAGGCTAACGTTAAGCCAGATGAGTGGCCTAGCCTGGCTCCTCAGCGCACCACCTCCCCCTCTTGCTCCCCAGTGCAGTGTGTTGGTTTCAGCGCTCTGCCTTTCCTCCCTGTCATTGTAGCTCAGAGCCCGTCCGTCTGACTGAGGTGTGGGACATGATTGAACACACACTCTGGGCGAGAGGAAATCGCTAGGAGGCAGGCTGAAATGTTCTCGGGAATTTAAAACTAATCCCCTTCCATTAATCTCGAAAAGAATTAAGGCACAAACAGATTTTTCACATCTTTTTCAAAACCATAAAACTTTGTTTAAAGGCCTTGAGGTCCTTTAAACCAGTGACTGAAGGAAGTGGTAGAGGCCCGTGTCCAAGCTGTCATCTTTCCCTTGTGATTGCATGTTATTTGAGAAATCTGTTACATCATTAAAATGCTTCAAGACACAGCCTAGCACTTGAGACCGAAACATTGCATCAAAGAAGACCTGCGAAGAGTTTGAGACTTCCTCCATTTTACTTCTGTAGTTGTGTTGAAGAGAACAGTTTCTAGGCCCCACCCTGTGTTTGTGGTTTTCTATTGCCAGAGATTCCTGGTGTAGATCTTCTTCCACTGGCACAATATCAAATTACCTGATTAAGGATTCCTGAAGAACCCACCAAAGACTGAGGACCAATAAAGTCATTCTTCTGCTTTTTGTCATACTTGTGGGTTTCTGGGCTGCATACTGCACATTTGATTCCATATGTGTGTTTGGAAAGTCTCGTAACTGAAACTAAAAGCCATAGTCCCTTGTTTCTCTTTCTGTCATCTCTCAGTGGTGAGAGAGCCCTGCAGGTGGACGGTCAGTCTTGGACACTGAACAGATTTTAATAGTTTTCTCCTGTGTGAGGAGAAGTGAAGCGTGAAGTTGGGCCCTGCTTGAGCCTGGGGCCGTGTTCGTCTCGCTCTCCTCCTGAATAACTCGACCCTCAGAGGCGACGGCACGCAGTCCAGGCTCTGTTGAAGCTCTCGCCTGTTTCGCTGAGTGGCCTGCGCCACCTGGGCCTGCATTATCGAACTGTTGCGCTCGTGGAGAATTGGATTAGCAAGCGACTGGCAGCTGCGCTTGGCAGCCTGAACTTTGGACCGCAGATAAAGCTGGCAGGGGCTGCTCTCCTGGCGCCGTGGGCAGATGGCTCCCCGGCAGGGCCTGTGAGGAGCCCAGCCCCGTGGTGTTGGAGGCTCACCTGAGGGCACAGCGCTCTGCTGCAGCGCTGTGTGTGAGCAGGCGTGTGGCATCTTGCTGGGAATGAAACACAGGAATTTTCCACGCATCCCAAAGGCTCTCCCTGCAGCCCAATGCATGCCGTGATCTATAAATACAGTCCAATAGAGCAGGGCTACAGAGATTAAAACATTAAGTTTGCATGTTCATTAACACGCTGCTTTGTCAGCCCCATGCTGTAGGAACGGAGCAACGTAATATTAGAGGGGCCCTGTGCGATGCGGAGAACACAGACGGAACATAGCATTCAGGGGAAAAATGTGAACCTGGCCCTTGAACACGTTACAGCAAAGTCAGTTTAAACATACTATACATGTATTAAACACACACCGAAATAGCATTGTGTTGATGTAACGAGGCTTTGAAAAATGCAAGAATCATGGGAATGCAAGAAAAATATTTTTAGCACCTTTCATAAACCCTACACAACCTGTAAAAAAGCGTCGCCTCCTCACTCTTGCTACTGTAGCTCCAGTGAAAACAACCAATAAGTTATAATTTACAGCTCCTGATGTGTCAAAGCGACCTTCGCTCACATCCACAGTGAAGCCAGACTGTACAGCAGTGAGGTTGTCCTGTTTGCCTGGTACTTGCAGAGCGGGTCGGCTCCGTGGAAAGTCATTCAGCTCCATTCTTAACAACGACCACGCTGCTAGGAAGTTGCTGTGACAATGTGGGAAGCGCTCACTTGGCGTTTTAAATGGGGCTTTTTTATTCTACATCTTCTTTTGGGAAATGGAGTCCATCTGCCCAAACCTTAAACGCTGTTTCAGGGTTTCCCGCAGAGAGAGAGAAAAAAATGTTGCATACAGGGCACACAAAATCCAAACCTTAACAAGAAATGTTATCAGACAAACATTTTCTTTATTTGCCCACAATGGTAAATTGCAGGGACATAACAACTGTATACAAAACCTCAAAATATTACGATTCAAATTAGCAGTGCAAATCCCAATTTAAATCTTTATCATATGTACAATATTATTTATATTAAATTTAGAAAGTGTGTAAATCACTAATTAGAGAACAAAAGAACAAACATGGGAAGCAGTGTGTGTGTGTGTGTGTGCGTGCGTGCGCGTGTCACAGATCATGTCTGCTCGCCACTTTTTCATATTTGGCCCTCTTATAAGAGGACAACCATTTTGCTGCTACCTGGCTAGGGTTAAATTGCTCCAATTGGCAACCTTCTGTGCTGATACAGATTGTCTTCAGCAGTGAAGACATGGAAGTTAATGCAATCGAAGTTCCGTTCATGCTGCACCAGCTTCATACTTTACAGTGTAATCAGAAAATTGGCCATTTAATCAGTTCATATCAGATTAAGTAGCTTTACAGCCCTTTAATAAACTTACATTAGTAAAATGTTTTATCACTGCTCATTGTTGGGACACTTAAGGGTTAAATACTAACATACTGATCAAATTAATTACAACTTAATTTTTTTTGTACAATGTTATATTTACACTGGTTTCGAATCTACATCAAATGTGTGATTTGAAAGAAATACACATGTAAAACATTTTGTATGTATTATGGATTTCCTTGCCAGGTGTGCAACTTACAAATGCACATAATATGTGAAAATTAGGTTAAAATGTATACGTACACCACTAAAACATGCATATTATTTTACTGTTGAACTGACAATCTTTAAAATATTATATTTATGTTGTGCTTTGCCATATATAGCATGAAATTCATAAGATCCTTTATGACATGACTCAAGGGCGATTCACACCCCCTGACTAGGTGGCGCTGCCCATTCAGGGAGCTCTGTCTCTAGCAGAATCACATCTTTGTCTCACAGTGCTCATGTTGTGCAGTCCCTTCTGAGCAGCTGTGCGGCTGTGCACACTTTTTAGTCTGTGGATGCGTGACCTGGTGACGTCTTTTCCAGCTGAGTTCATGCAGACGGCTAACTTGGACAGATTTGTCGCATAGTCTGTGAAGATTCTGCGTGTTGTGAACGCAGCCATGGACTCTACGCAGACATGATTTTCAATCACATAATAGACTACAGCCACCAAGTAGAATAACGATGCGCCATCGATTCACCTCACACACAAACAAGCACACAAACCCTCACTTCACATACAAGCAGCTCTGTCTCACACACACACACACACACACACACACACACACACAAAACTGTATCGCACAGGTGCAACTGCGGTAAATTCATTCATCATGCATTTTATGATTTTTTTTCATAGCACATGACATATGTCACACTGTACAGTCCTGCAGTACGCCCGTCTCCCCCTGCAGATCTCAGCTGATCAGGGGTTCATACTGCAGCCTCTGTAAGCCCCCTATACAGGCAGGAAACGCTCATAGATCAGCGATCGTGTTGCCCTGGCTGACGATGTCACTTTTTGTTCTTGTTTTGCAGGAGCTGGGGAGTCTGGGAAGAGCACCATCGTAAAGCAGATGAAGTAAGTCCAGTTTACTCATGATGCATTTGAAAAAGGGCATTGAAATAAGACGTGGAGCCAGATCTCTGCCCTTCAGGATAGATTTAGTGCCGTGTCAGTCCTGTCTGTAATTATTCCAGCCCCGTTACCTCAGAGCCCCTTTGAAGCCCGTCTGTCCCCCAATAACTCGTACACACGTCCCCATGTCCGCTGGCTCTGACACACCTCCTCTCCCTAGGATCATCCATGAAGACGGCTACTCTGAGGAGGAGTGCAAGCAGTACAAAGTGGTGGTGTACAGCAACACCATCCAGTCCATCATTGCCATCATCCGGGCCATGGGCCGCCTCAAGATCGACTTCGGGGACCCAGAACGGGCTGTGAGTATCGGCTCCATAGCAGTGTCTGTGTGTCTGTGATTTTGGGAGCTTTGAACTGCTGCCCCTACTCTGCTTAACTGCACACCGGCTCTGAATATTATAATGTAAGCAGGGACCTTGTCTCTCCACGCCTCCAGCCCTGACGGTAGTCATGCCTGTGGTAAAAGGCAATTGATGTAAAAGATGCCCATGTGAGTCTGAGTCGGTCTCCAGTAATGAAGGAATGTTCTGACCATTAAATTGGAAGCCAAGAGGACAGTCTCTCAACACTACAGAGCACTGAAATCTGATCCTGCCACCAGCGCGTGGTGAGGAGCACATAATGATCCCCCTGGACCTGCCTGGCACCACGAGCGCTCTGTGGGGAAGGACTGGACACGGGCCAGTTACAGACGTGATGAGGACTGAGGTCTAGAACAATGTATTAAAGATGTATTTCTCCTGGCGCACAAGGCAGCGAGCAGCGCTGGGCCCGAGACACCACGACTCGCTCTTGCCAGCAATGAGCTGTGAAAAGACACCTACTGTCGTTTTTGGACACATTAATAAGTCTGTATTGTTATAATTTGAGTGGAGTCCAACTCTTTCGATCCTCTGCTAGGAGACGTGTGCGTGGGTTGTTGAACGAGTACCAGTAGGTTTCGTCGCACCAGACGACTGCTCCCGCTCTCCTCCGTGTCCGACAGGGTGGCTGGGCCTGCCGCTCAGTGCTGTGGCCGCCTTTTCCAGGTGGCGCGGTCTGGCCGGTGTCACTGAGCCCCCGTGGCCGGGGCAGTGTGGGGATGCAGAGAGCGGCAGGCTGGGTTTAGTCGGTACCAGCCCCGTCCTCCTCTCCCAAACATAGCACAGAAAGCTGCTTCCTTCAGCACCTGCGATGTGGGTCAGGCTGCAGCGTTGTATTTTATTCATTCGCAAACGTGAAATGCAGGCTTCGAGAGAAAAAAGACGTGTTGGGTATGTCGTGTCTTCCATGTCTGTTTCATCCCTCATGTACAGCGGAGTGCCGACACTGCGGGCAGCTCACTGCACTGCGTGTTTACGTGTTCAGATGACTTGTCACGTGTGCCGAGTCGACTCTTCGTGTGAAATCTGTTCCTATCAAAGGCTTTGTAGCAGAGAGTTGTTCTTGTACCAATAATAGGGAAGCAGTGTTGAGTGTGGATTGGATCCTCATGCTCTGTTCTCCGATGGCAGGAGTTGTGAGTGTCTGTGATACAAATCTTTAAAATGCTCCAGCCTCACTGTGTGTTGCTGGCCTTGCAGGACGACGCCCGGCAGCTGTTTGTGCTGGCCGGCACCGCGGAGGAGGGCATCATGACAGCCGAGCTGGCAGGGGTGATCCTCAGGCTGTGGAAGGACGGGGGGGTCCAGGCCTGCTTCAACCGCTCCAGAGAGTACCAGCTCAACGACTCGGCCTCCTAGTAAGAGCCTTTCCTCTTCTCACACTGCATAACACCGCCTGCTCGGGTACTGGGTCTGATGCACGGATACGAGCACAGAGGGAGGCGGGAGGGAGGGAGTATGAAACCTCGTCTCAATGTGCACTTTTGTCCCAACAGGAGCTAAGTTTAGAAGGAAGGAAATCCTTATTACTTGTACAACATGTATAACTTGTTTATTATAGTAATTTAAAATGTATTCATGATCCATTTGCCCCCCAAAAAAAAAAAAGTGTTGATGGTTTACAATCTGTATGATTCCCCATGGTTTGCCAAGCGGTGTGCTTGTAAAAACACAGCAGAGACGCTGTTACTCTGGCCTGCACTGTACCTGCACGGCCTGGGGCATGAAGTCACACGCTTCATCTCCCTCCGCTGCTTGTGGGAACTTGTGTTAGAGATAGAAATGATCCCAGAGAGAGAGAGATGTTGCTTCTAGCTCTTCGCTCATGGCTTCCTGATATGTATTTATTTAATTAATGTATAAAGTTGATGAGGGAGATGTGTCAGACGTGTGAGCTCTGCTCTTCCAGAAAGCTCATCAGATGCAGCTGAGAAACGGCTCTCTGGAGCGGCACTTTGCAGTCTTCTCAGATCCTGGTTCGCTCGTGCGCTCGGTGCTGCACTGCTGCTGTGATGTGGAAAACTCAGAACTGCAGCTGTGGGCTGATGCCACACGATGCTTGTCTTCCCTGCAGCGACGCTGAGAGAGCTGTCACAGTCCTATTGATCGCTGCGTCCCAACAGTGTGGAGCCAGAGTGCCATGTCATGTGGCACCCTTTAGCTGCCTTGCTTTTTTTTTTTATCCAGGCTGAACGATCGCCCTTATCATTTATCCGTCCCTGAAATACAAAGACCCGTACTCAAATTAATTTATGTTCTGTCGTTGTTATTTAATGTGGCAGAGCCCCATCCTCTGTCAGATGCTTTCAGTTTTGGTCTCGATTCATATCAGTTTGTCAACATCCTGTTTTTGAGAGACCGGTGCTGTGTGGGGTTGCCACATTGTAACCCGAGATCATACTGTTCAGAGACGGATAAAAGATGTCGTGTCACCCTCCCCCCCGTAGTTACCTCAACGACCTGGACAGGATATCGCAGCAGTCGTACATCCCCACACAGCAGGATGTGCTTCGGACCCGAGTGAAGACCACGGGCATCGTGGAGACGCACTTCACTTTCAAGGACCTCTATTTCAAGTGAGTAACTCAAGCGCACCAAAGAGCGTCTTCCTCTCTGGGGGGGATTCTTGGTTTGCTGGAATCGTTGACCACCATGTGACCTGCGCTGTCTGCCCCCCCCCCCCCCGTCTTGTCGTTCCATCGGTGTGACCCAATTACACTGTGATCTTTCCTCCGATTGAATCCATTAGCTGCGGCGCGGGGGAGTCTGTGACGCACGCGCTGTGGCCTGTGGGACCTTAAGCAGCAGAAATGTCACCGTCACGCTCTGTCATGGGCACTTACCATCAGCCGCCCCCCTGCCGGTTGGTCACCTCGAGGAGACCCGGGTTTTAAGCATGTGACTCGTCTCACTCTCAGGATGTTCGACGTGGGTGGCCAGCGGTCCGAGAGGAAGAAGTGGATCCACTGCTTCGAGGGCGTCACGGCCATCATATTCTGTGTGGCGCTCAGCGACTACGACCTGGTGCTGGCCGAGGATGAGGAGATGGTGAGTCGCACTGCTCGCTTCACACTCATTGCACATGCACACTAAACAGCAGCAGTGGGGGACAGGATTCATTATTATCCTGGGCTCTCCAGGCCATGGAAATGACTGCTCTGAGCTGCTCCTGAACTTTCTCACTATGCACGTATGTATGCATGCGTGTCATTGTGTGACCAGTCCCCGACGCTGTGGCATTTAACCCCTCACTGCCGCCCTCTCCTGCAGAACCGCATGCACGAGAGCATGAAGCTGTTCGACAGCATCTGCAACAACAAGTGGTTCACCGACACCTCCATCATCCTCTTCCTCAACAAGAAGGACCTGTTTGAGGAGAAGATCAAGAGGAGTCCCCTCACCATCTGCTACCCCGAGTACCCAGGTAAGTGACACGCTCGGCTCACGCTCGGGTCAGGGGCCTGTGAGAGAGTCTGCACACAGCCGGTTTCACAACCCTCCGGCCCGCTGTGGTGAACGCCAGCTGAATCGGGTTCTGCAAGTCTCGAGGGTGTTGTTGGGGGCTGAGCTGGGGGCTGTGGTGACATCTGGCACTGAAGTCGGCGCTCGTGTCCAGCTGTTTCTCGCATGGGAGAGAGATGTAGAAATACAGTATCAACTGACACATTTTTCTCAATTGGTCTGCCTGAATCCATCGCGCATCATAAACTGAAACGCGAAGCCGTCTGGGAATTTTTAACGGCACAAACAAATGTTTCTGGTTGTGCAACGGTGCTTTATTTTATTATTTAGAAGAAAAACATTGCTATTTTTGTCGCAGATTAGCACTGCAGACAAGAAATAAATGATTAGTCTTGCAGTGCTGGCTGGAAGACATGGAAACGAATTCATCTGCACCCCGAACCGCGTCTGTAACAGTTTCACTGTGCGCTGTCAGGGCGTTATCAGGAACTGCTGACCGCCGCGTGAAGCAACACGCGTGGTTAATGACACAACGTGCTTGTTTTCCGTGTTACAGACCGGTTCATCCACTCCGTGGGCCGAGCCGTGTCTGCAGCGCCGGGTTTGCCAGGGTGCGGCCCCCCTGCCCCGGACCTCCTGCTTGTGCTGCTGTGGTGTGAAGACCCGTGCAGCTATTAAGTGATCTGTTGGAGTGGCAGTGTGATGCGAGAAGAAGTCCCCCTCCTCACGGCTCTGTTCTTCTGTTTCAGGGTCCAACACGTACGAGGAGGCGGCCGCCTACATCCAGTGCCAGTTCGAGGACCTGAACCGGAGGAAGGACACCAAGGAGATCTACACCCACTTCACCTGCGCCACCGACACCAAGAACGTGCAGTTCGTGTTCGACGCCGTGACGGATGTCATCATCAAGAACAACCTGAAGGAGTGCGGCCTGTACTGAGGGTCTCACAGGTGGGCCCCCCGGTGCCTTTACTCCCTTTAACTGTGCTGCATTCGGGGGCCTCTTCCTCCCGCTGCCTTGACTGCTCTGGTCTGTGCGTCTTTGTACAGAAGTGTCCTCTGACCTCTGCTCTGTTCTGTCCGCAGTTGGCCGGAGAGCGAGTGGAGTAGGAGGCCCCTCTGCGGAGGACGTCCCGTCTGCGAGGGATGGCGCCAGCTCCTCCCCTGCCCCCCCACTCGCTGTGCTGCATGCAGAATCCTATCCCTCTGCCAAATTCTGCATTTTGGATTATTTTTTTATATAACTCTTATTCTGCCTGATGCTCCGGCACATCGGACTAAGACTGTGTAAATATAGTGTACAATTCCTCTGAGACCATGGACTTCTGCCAGCCCCCCACTCTGGGACACCGGAGACAGTGTCACGCCGGTTGAGGGTGTAGACGTGTGATCAGCACGCAGACGGGGGTTTAACTGCGTCGTCCTCCCGGCGGCCGTACGCAAATTCATCTGCTTTCAGTGGCCTGTTGTCCCTTCAGTCCGTGGTGTCTCGCTGCGGAGAGAATCACTCGACTATGCACAATGCCCAACACCTCCCGCTGGTCCTCTCCGCTGATGTTGTGCTCAAACCCTTTCTAGACTGTTAGAGTAAAAATATATATATATATATACACACACAATTATATATCTAATTGTGTGTGTATATATCTATATAATGAGGACTTTTTTAGGCTTTTACTCACTGTGTTTTGTATATTCTGACCAGTGTTTCCTTTTACTCCTGTTATTTAAGATAGTGTTAATTTCCTTAAGCCTCGCCCCCCCGTCGCTCTGGGGTCCGAAGCCGTGGACTCGTATCGTTTCGGGTCTTATTCGCTCCAAGTGGCCTCTCCCTCCACTCGACAGCTCGCCTCCGAAAAGTTGAGTTTGGTTGCCGTTTAATGACCCGTCTGATTGGCTCGGAGTGGCTCGGGCAGAGCGGCACTTTCCTCCGAGTCCATGGTTGTTTTTTGCTTCCAGAGCGACAGAGTGTCCTGGGGTTTAAAGAGGGACGCTGATGGGAAACATCAATCTGTATTTTGCCAATTCTCTTCATTCTCACCAAGACCCCTCGATAGGAGCGGATTGTTTTTATATCCGAGTCCACGTTCCATTGCCATAACCCGCTTCCTGTGGGGTTGTTGACGAGATTGTCCTCACCGGGCCTCTGTCCAATCTCATTGACTTCGCATGGGGGAGGAGAAAGATCTAAGTATTCACTAATGGTTTGTTTTGATATTTTTAAACTCTTTTGTGTCATTAATTTTCCAGGGCTTTGAAACCAGAGCTCCAGTGTTCCAGGTTGATCTAAATGTGTACCCCCACCCCCCCTTAGCCGGGAGTGCTGCGAAGGGTCAACCCTGCACCGCAGTATCGCATGCTTTCACCACAGTATCTGAATCCTGCCCATTAACACGTACATAGACAGCTGCATTAATCAATAGATTCAGAATACATCGACAGTCACGGGGCCAGTGGGGTGTTGGCTTCACTCGTCCCGAATAAACGGGGTCGAGTCGAGCCCTGACTGTGCCGTTTAATAGCCTCCTGTACAATAGCTCCACGGCATGCCTTTACGCTGTGAAAGTGTCACCGCGTCGCCAGACCATCTTCCCGGAGCGCGCCTGCTGCTCCGCCACTGTCTGTACAGGCTCGTTTATCTTGGCCTTATTAAATGGCGGTGATAGGCTCTTGTGTAATGCCTTGTTTTTTTGTTCCTTTTGTTTTTTTGTTGTTTTTTAATAAAATATGGTTTTGGTGTCAGCCTTTGTCTGAACAATCAAACTTACAGCGGACCTGTCGATGTTGGGTGGCAATGGTAACGGGCGGGGGCTGGATTAAGGGCCTGTGTCTGAGTGATATAGTCTGTGTCTTGTCTTGGGAATTACCTGCCGTTAGAAATGCAAGACTTCACAGCCAGGGGACCCCTAACATGTGACCCTTTCTGTTCCACTGACGCATTCTCAGCCTGTTGTCCACTCTTGGAGACTCAGTCTTTGTGTACTAGTGTGTGCAATGTTCTGTGTGTCTTTATTATGAGGAGCTGAAGACAGACATCTAGGTTTGAATTTCCCTTTCGCAGAGTGAGAGTCTTATCACAGTGACACGAACTCCCCATTGCGTCCGTTAAGAATCCTCTGCTGCACCAGCCGTTTCGTCACCGGCCTGCGGGTGTTGCAAGATCACTGCCGCCAGCCTGGGAGGATGACCCTGCGGACGGTTTCTTCTCTCACCATCCCGGGGCGGGCAGGGAATCGAAATCGAAAGGGCGTCCTGCAATGCCGGGGTGTGGCGGAGCCGCCGGGTAAGTGTTCAGAGAGCGGGTTCGTTCTCATAGGGGTGGCGAGGGTTTGTAGTGGAGTGAAGTTTCACATGATTCACCTGCTCTGTGGGTTTGCCTCGCTTCCCAGGACGCGTCTGATACCTGCTCAATACCCACCTGCGTCCGGCCCCGTCTGGCATCGCTGCCACGCAGACCCGGTCCCCATCAAACTGTGCCCGGACACATCTCCCCTGTCCAATCGGTGACGGCGTCAAGCCCAATACTCCAGAGAAGTCTGATCTTTAACGGATGATTTCCTTTGTCATACAGGACGAGTTCAGGCCTGCTTTTGTTGTTGCAACTGTGATTCACTGGAGGAACAGAGCGCCGGATCACCCGAGTGGTGGGTGTTCGGCGTCAGGTTGGCTCGCGCTGCCGTGCGGAGGACCGCCCTGACAGTTTCAGACTTTAATCTGCGGCCGAGGCATCAGGAGAAACAAAGCAAAACCAGCTCACAGCCGAAGAACTTGTCACGGGTACCTCTGCGCTTTCACTGCTCAAATTATAGCCCTTCATAGTCGCACGTTTTAATTACAGGCTTTACAAAGCGCTCTGATGCTCAGCTGCAGTTTGAGATCTAAAGGGCAGAGGAAAAAAGTTTTGACAGGCATGTGATTTCCTGAATGAACTTCTTTTGCACCTCGCCGGTAAAGACATGCGTGAGAAATGTCTCCCTGTGATACGTAGGCGGTCAGTTTGCTGAAGTATGACCCCCCCCCCCGAACCCAGTGATGCTGCTTCATGACTAACGTTTCCCCAGCGAGTCCCAGGTCACGGACCAGATTCCCCCGAGGAACAGAAAACCCCTCGACTGCTTTATCAGTCCTGCAGTGTGACGCGCAGCCGTCGTAAAAGTGTGTTTTAAGTCCAGAGCTGTTGTTACTCGGACCCTGTTCCTGCTCTGCAGTGTGGTATACACTGTGGTTCCTCATATCAGTACTTGCATGAAATGTGCATGTCATAGTTGTGTGTTTAGTGCGTGACAGACGTGTACAGCAGCTTCCTTCCTGGACTGGGCTTCGCTGTGTCAGTGTTTGCCTGTGGGGGATCGGGGGTATGCCTCTCTAACCCACAGGAGCGTCGGTGACCTGTGAGCGTGTCGTGACGCACACAGACCTATTCCTCTCGCCCTCGGAGAGGCTGTACTTTTGTGGGAGAGCTCCGGGGGGAGGCCCCACGGGTTACAGTTGCCCAGATCTGCTTATTTTTTCCTGCGCTTGCAACGGTGTGTGAGCGAAGGGTTGCGTCACTGCGGTTCATCAGAGAGAGAGTGTGTAGATTGGTGGGGAGACACAATTGAATGCCACATGTATGGAATAAAAGGCTGTGCGTTTAAATTGCTCTCCATTCGGGTGCATCTCCCGTCGTTAGGAAGACTTGTTTTGTTGTGTATTGTGTGTCTTCTTGACGGATGGGGGAAGGAGTACAGAAGGAGCCAGACACTGGAGTGTATAATGCATATTCTTTATTTTGTGCCACTACAGTTTACCAGCCAAAACGGATACAGATTTACAGTTTTAGTCAAAATAATGCAAAATTCTTGCCTAATATTTCACTTTTTTTAAATCTTTTAAATATACAGTTTTTTTGTAATACAGAATAAAGCTCTACTTCTTATTTACAGAATACAATACTCTAATGTTTGCTTCAGGGATAATGTGTGATTTCATATATTTCACACCAGGAAACGTAAGCTTGTTTAAATACACAGATAAGATCAGAGCAAATCTTTAGTGTTTTTGCTTCTCGGTCCTCGTATCGCAGAGTGTCTGGTGGAAACGATGCGCGTTTAAAAGTCATAATATGAGAAATGTAGACTAGACTCAATAATGTGAAGATGCACAAGGTTTCAACTGTTCTTGACCCGTTGAAGTACTTTTAATAGCCTGGCGCAGTGTGTTCAGTGCCCTTACAATCCCAGAGAGGAGTGTCCCGCTCTCTAACTTCAAATCAAGAACTCGAAGCAGTGCAGTTGAGTTGGGTGGCTTTGTGCCACAGGGAAACCCAGCTGGACTCGCCAAATTAAATTCCCAAACGCTTTCAACTTGAACACTCTGCCCCGTTATTTATTTTTTAATAATTTACTTTTATCGTCATCGTTATCTTGTGGTTATCGGACGCCTGTGTGGGGCGTGACATTTCGTCCGGGGAGGTGTGGGGGGTCGGGCGGGGCTCAGCTGGTGTCGCTCGGTTCTGGCGTGTATCGGGGGTCCTCCTGGGTGTGGGGAGCTGTGCCTTGGAGGGTTGAGGGGCTCTGCGGTCGGTTCTCTCCGGAAACAGGAGCGGCTGCGCGGGGCTCGGGACGCGGGAGGCCGGGGCACCTTGGGGCTCCTCTCTCGTAGCGCCGCTCAGGGTGAAGCGAATTGACTGATTAGGTGAGGGAGAGGGGGAGAGGGAGTATCTGTGGAGAGAAAGGAGAGAATTTGATCTTCTGCTTCTTGGTGACATGGGAGTGAATTGGGCAGTTTGGGGCCGATCAAAGGCAGGCCGCTCTCGAGCTCTGACGGACCGTCGCCTTCAAAGCTCAACTGATAGTCTTGTAAAAATCCCTGGGAGAAGACGACTGGCAAATGAAGGTTTAGTGCGACTCTTATTAACATACAATTCAGGCTCTTAAGTTGGTAGCCTGAAGACATAAGTCCGCTAAGACGAAAAAGAACATTAATTTGACAGCTGCCCAGAGGTTGTCTCCAGCTGGACTTCATTACAGACAGGTATGATGTTACAGGCTGGGTAGATCCAGTGAGATCACAGACAGACTCATTAGGGCTTCAGTCTAGTCTCCAGCTGTGTTCTCCCGCAGAGAGCGCAAAACACGGCAAACGCGACACGCTTATTGCTTTTGAATTTGTGGAAATGTTATGTCCGTTTCAGCGGCTCGTCTATTGGGAATACTGTGGCTTTCGAGCAGTGCGTGTGGGTGTGCGTGTGCCGTGAGGACTCACTGTCTGCAGGCCCGGGGTATTAGAAGAGGCCACAGTCCTTCAGGTTCTCTTTGATGATGATGTCTGTGACGGCGTCGAACACGAACTTGACGTTCTGTGTGTCCGTGGCGCAGGTCATGTGTGAGTAGATCTCCTTCACATCTTTCCGCATGTTCAGGTCCAGGAACTGGTTCTTGATGTAGTTGCCAGCGTCTTCGAATGTGTTGGGACCTGGGGGGGGCGACCAAACAACAGTTGAATTTATTCTGTCCCAGGGGTTATCCAGGTCAGGACATCGGGCAAACTCTTAAAGGCCTGGGACCGAGGACCTGGCCGGCAGTACTGACCGTCATAGTCGGGGAAGCATATGCTGAGATGGACCTTCTTGACCTTCTCTGTGAAGAGGTCCTTCTTGTTGAGGAAGAGCACGATGGAGGTGGCAGCGAAGAACTTGTGGTTGCAGATGCTGTTGAATAGATGAAGAGACTCGTGCATGCGGTTCTGCAGAGGAGGGGGGTGGGATGGGTGGGAATACAAAAAGAAAAAGTAAGATTTCAGTAGGAAATGAACTTCATTGCCATGGTGGACAGCCATGTCACAGACCCAGTCACCGTGGCTTTACAGAAAAAAAGAACTGAAAGTAGATGACACGGTAGAATCCCTGGTGTCTGTGTGAGAGTGTGTGGCCACGCTGAAACTGTTCTGCTTCTTTTCCCCCCACTCTGTCCATTTGAGATACAATTCCTGTCTCGTGGGGTGGAGATGAAATTCTAAAGCCAACCAACGTAGTTTCCAAAAAATAGGTTTTGTATGCAAATCGCTATGAATCATCTCTGCTAACGGAAGTCTACGTGCTCTTGGTCATATTAACCACAGGAAAAAGACTCATCACTGCCACCCCGTGGTGCTCTCCTGTATCGCAGTCGCTCATATTACAGTCAGTCTCTGCATCGAAATGCCTTTGCACTCGAAACAATGCACCCTTTTTGGCACAATCGGTGCTTTCGCTATAAAGTTGGATTCCTCGTCTATTGGTCGAATCATTACCACCTCCCCCCAGCAGTGGTCGAGTGTGTGACAGGCAGCCCCCTGCTCTGTTCTGCCCCTCTGTCTGTCACTGGAGAGGAGAGGGAGGCGCACACGACATCTTCACTCATCTGTGGCAAACGGCCGTGTTGGACTGCGTTAACAACAACAACAAACAACCACTGATCTGTAGCAGTCTGGATTTTTACTTCCATTCCCTGCTGGTGTAAAAGGTCTAAGCCTCCTGTGTGATCGGCACACTTTCTCTCTCTTCCCCTTCTCCCTCTCTCTCCCCCCTGAAACCCACCACTTCGTCGTCCTCCACCAGCACCATGTCGTAGGCACTCAGTGCTCCGCAGAAGATGATGCAGGTCACACCTTCAAAGCAGTGGATCCATTTCTTGCGCTCTGACCTCTGACCCCCGACGTCAAACATCCTGCCGGTGGAAAGACAGAGGCTCAAGACTTCACAGTGACCCCCCAACCCACCCTTCCAACTTAGCTGAACCAGAGCCCAGGGCAGTGTGGAGCACAGCCGCCTACCTGAAGTGCACGTCCTTGAAGGAGAACTGCTCCTCGATGATTCCTGTGGTCTTGACTCGGGAGCGCAGGACATCCTGCTCGTTGGGCAGGTAGTTGGGTTTGGTGATTCGGTCCAGCTCGTTCAGGTAGCTGCAAGACAGGGCAGTTTTCTTTTGTATCAACAAAGGGACTGAAAAGTGTGGGTTTGCCCCACGAGGGAACACAGAGGTCAGGCTTGGCTCCCGGCCCTCTGCAACCAACCTGCCTCGTGGCTGCTGCGTTCTTCATCTTCAGTAAATAGAGAGACAGAGATGACAATACAACACCAAACATATTCTGTGCATCTGTGTGTGTGTCTGCCAGTGCCTGTGCCCGTGTGTGAGCATGAATCTGCCCCTGCCCCCCAGCTGCCCCACTCACTAGGAGGCGGAGTCATTGAGCTGGTACTCGGCCGCCCTCTCGAAGCACGCCTGCACCCCAGAGTCCTTCCACAGCTTCACGATGACCGTCACCAGCTCGGGCGGCATTGTGCCCTCCTCGATAGAGTCCGCCAGGTTGAACAGCTTCTGCCCGTCATCCTGGGGGACAAAGACAAGCGTTGGCACCACGGGAACGGGTGGGCGCCCGTGCGTGGCTCGGTCCTCTCTCCTGTGCCATGCTCATTGCAGAGGGGAAGCCGTGTGGCGTGTGTTCGTAGAGATTACTCTGTCACAACGCCATCGTTTGGTGCCACATCATGTGACCTTCGACCCCAATCCCACACGGCTGCTGTAAAGACCCTGGTGGCACTGATAGGTAACTGTTACGCAGACTGCCAGGGGGAAGATCACTGGCTCTCGCTAGCTCTTGGTGGGGGTCTCTACAGCAGTGGGTAGGTAAAAGTTGCACAAGATTAACAGACAATAGTGCAGCTACTTCCCTCCTGGAGAAACAAACACGCCTGTACACAAGGGGACTGGTGTTCTTGGCAGCCGCAGCGGGCTCCCCCCGGGGGCAGGCGAGAGCTGGGCGGTCAGTGTTTGGGGGCCGGGGGGGTACTGACCGCTCGTGAGGAATCGCCGTAGTCAATGCCCAGGGTGCTCATGGCCCGGATGATTGCCAGGATGGACTGCAGGATGTTCCCGTAGATGATGGACCTGAACTCTAAGCACTCCTGTTCCGAGTACCCGTCCTGATGGATAATCCTGAGAGGGGGCGGGGCGCGGGGGTGCGGTGAGTGGAGGAGGTGTGGAGAGAGGTGAGGAGTGAGTGGTGGAGCAGGTGAAAGGTAAGGTGGAGGTGCCCAGACAGAGAGGAAGAAAAAACCCCAGTCAGAATCATATGGTGTGTGAGTTGATGGAGTGGAGGGGGGACCTTGATTAATCTTTTCTATGGCCCAGTGCCCCCCCGCTCTGTATGTTCAAGGTGCCATCTGGTAGTGGAATCCAGCAATTGCACAATTTCTCACAGACTTGTCTGTCACACTGTACTTCTCTCTCTCACACACACACGGACTGTGAGGTGTATCTGTAGCCGGGGGGGGGGGCAGAGAAGGCTTCTGGGTAATACTCACTTCATCTGCTTGACGATGGTGCTCTTGCCTGACTCTCCTGCCCCTGAAAGGAAGCACAGACCATGGACATCAGTCAGAGCCCCAAAACACATCACAATTACCGTAGTGGGGGGGTTTAGGAGAAGAACGGTAGTCTGATAGTTGAGCACTTTAAAATAAGGAACGAGACATGAGGAGCAGACCGCTTCACCCAAAGGGGCCGCTGAGCCGGCTGTCAGCCCTCCTGCTCCCTCCTTACCCCCCCAGCTTCTATTCAGGATGGGCCATTTGACAGCTGATGGGATCAGGAGGCACAAGAGGAAACTGACCCAATTGGATTTGCGTGTCTTACGTACAGCAGCCGGGCAAAGCCTCTCGGCATCTAACCTGCGATTAGCCCAGCCTGCCTTGTGTGCGTGTCCCTCCCTGTGTATCTCTGTGTGAGCCTGTGTGTCTCCGGCCTGTGTGTGTGTGTGTGACTGCTGGGCTGTGTGGTGCAGTGCTGTCACCACTAAGCATCTTATCCCCTAGCTTATCCCGATTGGCTGAAAGCGTGGGGTCATCGGCTCGCCTCAGAGAGAGGGGCTGCACTGACTGGGGATGTGACCGGGATCCCCATGGTGACCTCTGACCCGACCAGGCCAGCAGGCAGGATGTGTGGGGGGGGCGGGGCTAGTTTGTTTATCTCTGTATGTGTTCTTGAATTAATAATGTTTTTAGACGGAGTGTCTATGGAAATGATTTTGTGCTTCGCTGGAAGTCTCTGCAGCCAACAGCATGGGAGTCTTCAGTTCGAACCCACCTGCCTCACGGTTCCCAGAGGAGAGGAAACAAAACGGAACAAGACGAGCAGACCCTGGAGAAAACTGGGCCGCCCCAGACACACCCAAGTCTCCCTCTGCCCCCCACACCACCCCGCCTGTCTTTATTACTTCGCAGACGCAGATACGAAAAGGACTGATGACCGATTGGCTTCAGTTAGGTGGTTAGTTGTTCACCCCTCTGGTGCGCCTCGAAATCCGAATCGCAATTGGCCCGAGTTTAGCCTGTTGTAATGTGTAGATTTCTCTCTCTCTACACTCTGTGTTAGTGGGTAACTAAAGCTTGCCATCTGGGTGACTATTCCAGCAGTGATGTCAACCGTGGAGCAGCAGAGATCGCTTGACCCTTCGACTGGAAGAGGCACCTCCATTAACCTCCGCCGTGCCACACTGCAGCCAGTGTTGTTTTCACTTGTTATTGATTTATTTATTTTGGGGGAGGATTGCTCATCCCTCTGTGTCAGTGGCTGAACGTGTCAATGAAACACACCAAGCCCTGTTTGCACGGCCTGGTGTCTCGATGTGTCACGACGAGCCACAGGCTGCCCCTCGTGGCCCAGTGGGTGGTGTGAGGGTGGGCGGGCAGTCCTGCCTGGGACGTTCATACGCTGTGCTCTGTGATGCAGCCAGTAATCTGCCAGCCTGGTGGAGTCCACGACCGCGATGCCGGAAAACACACGACACCAACAGTAAGAGGCCGTGGGAATGAGTCCTGTGTGAACGGCTTCTCAGGAGCATCTGACAACAGCCAGATGAGCAATCGCTGTCTTCCTTTGCTGGCATCGTGTCCTCTCTCTGACAGGGCCTCTTCACAAACACACCCTTGTTTTGCATCTTCATTTGGTTATTCTGGAAATGCCAGAAAGGTCCTGCTGCAGTCAACACCCATCAACCATGTCTCACCCACAGAGTCAGCAGTACCAACCAGGGACACTAGAGGGTGGGATGAGCACAGACTGCGGAAAGGGCTTGCTGGCAGGAGACGGGACGTGTGAGGGTGTCCAGGTGTCTTCAGCACGTCTGACAGGCCTGCTGATGGATGTATTGGGACGTCAGGAATTCGGGTTTTGTGTCCTGGCCAAACGTTCGTGGTCTGAGCGGATCTTTGAGCAAGAGCAGAGTGAGGCCTCAGTCACCACGCTGAAACAAACTGACTGTAATCGAGGAAAGAAAAGTAATACATTAAAACTGGAAGATTGTTTCAGAGCATGTGGAGCCTGAAGGACTCAGAATCTCAAACCAGGAGTCCTGAGGACACGTCCTCTGGGGCCCTGGGGGAAGGACAGGGAGGACAGCAAGGAGTCCACTGGTCCCCTGGTCTTGGTGTAAGTCAGCGGGTCAGAGGAGACGCCTACAGTGTCTGTGATGCACCGAGAGGAGGCGCCACTCCGGCTGGGAGGAGGCCTGCTCTGCACTGTCGGCCCTCACTCATACATACACACATGCGCACACACACTATCTCACACTCACACACCTCAAATAGGGCCGCAGCATGTGACACTGGACACGCATCCCGTGACACTCCAGAGCTGAGCTTCCCTGTCATTACTGCCAACCCGACATTAAATCGATTTTGTTACTTTTGTTTCTCCATGATGCTCTGCTCTTGTGTGTGTGTTTCTCTTTGTGTGGGGGGAGGTGTGCTCGCTGCCTGCAGCCTTCAGAGAGAGAGCAACTGAGAACTGGAGTGTGTGTGGGTGTGAGAGTGGGTGGGCTTGTGGCTGTTGGCACAACCGACCTTTCTTTCTGTGGCCTCTTGTGTTTGTATGCGGGAGGCTGTGCGGGGCTGGCGTGTGGGGACAGGGGGACAGTGCCATGAGTTTGGCTCTCTGAGACCTCGAATGCTGGCTCCTCTCTCCAGGAGCACAGCGATGGTGCTCTGAGCCACGGCACACGCCAGTCAGGATCGCTGAGTGGCAGCACGGAGGCAGGGAAACTGAACTCAAATCGTTTGTAAAGCGTCAGGCTGCAAGACGCAACCTAAATACAAAAACGACAACAACAAAACTGAGCTGACTTTTTAGCAGCGGAAAACAAGAGCGATGCTGAAACTAGTTGTGTGTAGGATTCGGGATCAGATGGTTTGGCAGTGAGCGCTGGGAGGCCGTCTGTAGTATCACCACCTGTCACCCCCTCTGTGCCAACATACCCCTGGATTCCCAGCCCAAGGGGAATGTGACAGGTAAAAAAAAAAAAAAAAAAAAAGGGGGGGGGTTGTTTCAGTGCCACGCTGTTAGTGGGACTCTGGGTGTGGTGATTTATGAGGGGCGGTGCACATTGGGGGGGGCTGCAGGTGTTGCAAGAGCACCATGAGATAATCCCGGTTTAAGCCGGAGAAAGACGATTAGGGTGAGCAGCGCGGACAGGAAGAGCGTGTAATGGGGTTAGAAAGAAGCCTGTGGAAAAGCCGTCCAAATCCACACAGCCGCTCCGAGCTGCTCCCCGCCTCGACTGGACTACCTGCACCCCCCCCTCTCTACCTCCCTCATCTCTCTCTTTTTCTCCGTCACTCTGATCCCTCTGTCCATCTACTGGAATCTATCGAACTTGTTCTGTTCGGGATGCTTCGCTTGTGTGCAGCATACTAGGCAGCATAAACACCAGAAAAACGTCCAGGCAAAGGGGACAGCACGTCCGCAAGGGGACGGTAATGCGGTGTCCTCGCACCGTGACGCCACACTCCTGTCCTAATCTCCTGGCACCCTGACTTAGCAGCGCTATTCTCAGCCTGATCCAATTTAGTGTTTTAGCCCTGAACAGTAGCCACCGCAGCAAAAACCTTCCTGAAACAAAGTTACGGCAACTGACAATGTAGCATCACCTCCTCCACTAATCAAACCACCCCCACGACAACACACGGCTGGAACAAGATCAAGACGTGGTGATGGTTAGAAATTAACAATAGAATAGGAACCGCGTTGCCATCAATCCTCCTACAGCAGTGATTGTGCGCTGAAGGGTCCGTCTCATATGATTACAGAGAGAGAGAGAGCTGAAAAGCATTTGCTCTAGTACCATCTGACACCGTAAGATCTTGTCTTTATATGCCAATCAGAGCCCTGGCATTACCAATCCTTCCCCTGCCGACCTCCCCGTCCTCCTGACTACCATCACTAACCAGTTCTCCAACACTGGACCAGGCTCCGCCTCTGTAAAGCAGCAGTGACGAGGTGCACACCGGGCTCTGTGCTGCACCGGGAGTCCCTCTCTCTGAGCCCTGCGCAGCGCTCCCCTACACTTGTGTGAACACAGCTTTTCAGCAACAACTTCAGTTTTCAATCTATTTTTCTGAATCAGCGTGACGTCCCTCTCTGACCAGAACCCAGGAGGGCTCTGGTGGCACCGGGTCTCCATTGAGGACTCAGAGCTTTCTGCTACTACGTGCCCCCTGCACCCCGTGCCTGGTCAGGCGTGGCCACCGATCTCTCGCTGTCTTACCCAGTAGCAGCAGCTTGACTGTCTTGGACTCCTTGTCGGCATCCTCCTGGAGCTTCTTCTCCAGCTCCTTGGACCTCTTGGCCAGCTCCTTGTCCTCTGCGCTTGCGCCACTTCCCATGTCAAGGTCGTCGTCGTCCTCCTCCAACTCAAGATCCGAAAGGTAGGAAATCTTGAAGGCTGTGTGGAGGACCTTGTGGAAAGAGAATTTGAGGGGCAGCGAATGTGCTGGATGGCGGGAGGGGGGCAGGAGGAAGAGGAGGGAGGGTCACAGGAGCAGCAGGAGCAGGAACAGGATCTGGAGCTAGGCAGGGTGGAGCTCAGAAGGGAGCCGAGAGGAGATCCAAGCAGGGAGACGGCCACGCACAGACTGCTGAGATCCGAGTGTCAGGAGAGCGTCCTCTGCCCACGGTCCACTTCTCTCACCCCCTAATTCCCCTCGCTTAACCCAATTTCTTAGTTGCGGAATGGGGAGGGCTCTCTGTGTGTGTGTGTGTGTGTGTGTGTGTGTGTGTGAGTCTCTCTCTTTCTCTCTCTGTGTCTCTCTCTCTCGGTCTCTTCTCTTCTTGATCTTCCCAGGACAAACTGGCAAATCCAATTAGCCGAGCGCAAGGACAGTGAAGGTTACCGGGAGGAAAAAAAAATGCAAGAAGAAACCGTCCCACATGCACCATTGCACAGAGAGCAGCACCAGAGATAGCACCTTGTGTGGGAGAGAAAGTGATGGGGATTCTCATCCCCCACCCCTCTGGTTCTGGAGAGAGGGACAGGGAGAGGAAGCATGGGGGGGCATACGGGCACCAGCCTGAGCGGTGTTAGGGCATTGGCACAGGGGCAGCTTCGCACAGCTCTTAGCGATGCAGAGGGATGCAACTTTGCAAAGTGCATATTTCTTTTTGGTGCTTGACTTTTCATTCTCCTTTATCATCCTTCCTTTCTTCTTTATTAAAGACCAGTTGCACGCCATCCTGGCTGACACCAAGACCCTGAGACTGCAGGGATTGTGTGGGACAGAGCGGCGCTGCACCTTAGCGCAGGTGTCTCAGAGGGGAGGGGGAGGAGGCTGAGATGGCAGAGACCTGGCCGCGCTGCTTGACTGCGGATCTTGATGACATACTGAGAGCTGCGGCCTTCCTAGTGAAGACAGCAGAGGAAAAGAGGAGTGGGTGGAGGGAGGGGTGCTCCTGCAGGGGGTAAACAGGCTGGGCAGTGAAAACGGGATCTGTGACTTCTGCACCCCACCCTGCCTGCCCCCCCCACCACAGAAGAGATTTAAAGTCACTTTCAATGGCAGGATGGACTAATGCCTAATGACAGGTAACAGAAGCACAAAATCCCCAAATGCTTGCAGGAGGAATATAGTGAGGTAATCAGGCTGCCCTCTATCCCCGGTGCCCAAATCCCATTACCGCCCCTCTCCTGCCCTCCCACCCCCCAAATCTGAGATGGGATTGGCCCAGTCGCGCTGATCTGTTGACAAGATTACCTCATTACACACGAGGTCCCCGGTAAAGCCCGTAGGGCCAGGCAGCTAATACTGGCACAGGATCATTTCCTTCCTGTAGGAGCGACAAGTGAGTGACAGTGAGTTTGTTTGTGTGATCATATATGTGCGTGTTTGTGTGTGTGCATGTGTGTGAGAGAGAATTACAGAAAGAGAGAGACAGAGAAAACAATGGGTGTGTGTGTCTCTTGTCCAAATCTTAAGCTGGCTTTTCTAACCCAGATTCACTGGTTATTTTTACTGCTGCTGGCTTTGCCCTAATGAGCTTGTTTCACAGTAAGCCTCCTTTGCCACTTTCTGTGCATGTTAGTGTTAAGAGCCCATGTGTGTAGCCTGTGCCCTGCGCCTGGCACCAAGGCTGCACTGCTGACAGAACTGCAGCAGCGGACTGTCCCTCCAGTGTGGCATCGCTCGGCTCCACAGTGCAGGCTTGACACACACACACACACACAAACACAGAGCACTATACAGCTGCCACAAAACGCCAAGCAGAAAATGGAGCAGACACCAACACACCATGGCTTGGGGCTACGGGTCAGGCAGGAAGCGTATTGTATCTACTGGGGGCCGAGCCAGGGTTTGAGGAGAAAATGGATCAAACAACCCCCCCAAATTGCAGTTTATTTGAATATTCATGTATTTTAGCAGGGTGCTCATTGTTATATGACAGGGACAGGAATCACCATTATCATTATCTTTACTAATGATGCTGCTAATCATGGGACAATGCACAGCGTTTTACTGCTGCATACATGACTACTGCTGCCCTGAACTGCACACGATCAGCGGTACCTGCACTGCACTGCACTGCACAATACAGGGTCCTTATAAATGATGCTAAAAGTGCCGACACAGGCAGACTATCTTTGAAAACAACACGTATGTCACTTTTTACCCCCATGTGGCATTTGTTCGCCTTTAACACTTTTTCGTGGCATCTTGGGTGATTCACACGCGTGCGCAGTTGTGGGCCTGCAGTGCTGTAATGCACGGTGATTGTGCACTGGACGTCCTTTTCGTTTTCCATGTCTGTTTATGTATTTATTCACAGAAATCACCGCAGCAAGGAAAACGACTAATATCGGCCCAAAACTATTAGTAATTATTGTTCCTTGTAAATATGTTGGTGGGCAAAGTGTCAAAAATGTGTTTAGTAGGCGAATGCACTGGATAACGGGACTCAGCGCTGTTTGCTGCAGGACACGACGTCACCAAAGACCGGCATCTGCACACAGTTCCAGCTCGTCTTACTACCACTGTCCGTGCACAGCAAGTTACTCTTCATACTCATCCTTCGCCTTTAAATGTGCGACCTGCCCTGCTACACTTCCCGGAACCGCGATGAGGTCACACGGTGCGTCATCATGAACTTCTAGAAAACAGCGGACGCGCTGATCAGAACTTTTCATTTCCCGCCGCGGACGGGAGGGGGTCCATTGTGTCGCAGCCCACCCAGCACCGGCCGCCTCGGCTCCTCGGTGTGAGAGAGAGAGAGAGAGAGAGAGAGAGAGAGAGAGAGAGAGAGAGAGTGTGTGTATCTGTGTGTGTGTGTGTGTGTGTGTGTGTGTGTGAGAGAGAGAGAGAGAGAGAGAGAGAGAGAGTGTGTGTGTGTGTGTGTATCTGTGTGTGTGTGTGTGTGTGTGTGTGTATCTGTGTGTGTGTGTGTGTGTGTGTGTGTGTATCTGTGTGTGTGTGTGTGTGTGTGTGTGTGTGTGTATCTGTGTGTGTGTGTGTGTGTGTGTGCGCGTCTCTCAGTTCACACCCCGGGTGCTCCGAGCGCGGCGATGGACAGGCGCAGAGACGGCGCTGCGGGCGGCGAGGGCAAGAGCGCTGTGATGACAGTGGCCGGTAAGTGTGTTTAGAGTTGCCCCTGTGCTGAGGGGGTGATGATGATGATGATGATGATGGTGGTGGTGGTGGTGGTGGTGATACTCATTACGTACGGTGCTGGCGCTGCTGCGGTGTTGCAATGATCAGGAAGTGAAACAGCGGCGCAAAGTCTGTGTTATCAACAGCTGCGCTCAACCACTGCACTCTCTCTCCCTCTCTCTCCCTCTCTCTCTCACACACTCACTCTCTCTATCTCCCTCTCTCTCACACTCACTCACTCTCTATCTCCCTCTCTCACACTCACTCACTCTCTATCTCCCTCCCTCACTCACACGATCCAGTCCTGTAACTGTGCCGAGCTATTAGTTCATCCCATTACCGTTATAACGATGGTGGGGGGGTGCGGTGTCGCACAGCTGGCAGCCGCGCAGTCGCAGTTCTCTTTACACTCGTTTCTATTCTTCGTGTTTCTTGTTTTCACTCGCGCAGTGGAATGTGCTGTAGCACGTGGCTGCAGTTTTATTGTGACGTTTCAATTGATCCCCTGGGCGCGAGACAGGCGTTTAACTGCCAATCAGAAACCCTCCTCATCATCATCATCCATCATCATCGTTTAGCAAGAGCACAAGTACTCGATGATGATGATGATGATGATGATGATAATGATAATTCTATCAATAACTGGGAAATGTGTGACTAGTTCTTTGTCCAGTCCCGAAACTCACTGCAGGCAGCTCTGCCCTGTGGTGTCCTCTGCTGGCAGGACGTGGGTACTGCAGGGACTTACAACTTGCAAGTTCAGTGAAGTGTGTGCTGTGGGGGGGTCTGGTGTGGTGGACACAGGAGAGGGGGGAGGGTTAATAACCTGAGAGCGAGCATCTGTCTGGACCTCTTTCTCCTGACTTGTGAAAAACAGTGTCCAGTGTATAGACACCAGCCTGCTAGAGGAGAGGGAGGGGACCTGTTCTGTTTGTTTGAGTTGTGGAAAGGTAGTGGGGGGGTGTATATTAGCTCTATCATAGAGATTATTTTCTAGAAATAGTTTCTTATAATTTCTGTAAAGCTTTGGCAATACCAATACACTGTTGCCATGACAATAAAGCAAATTTAATGTAATGAGAGAGAGCGAGAGAGACAGAGCGATTGAGAGGGTTGACTCCGCTGTAGCGTGGCCGTGTTCGGGGAGCAGAACCTGTCACAGCTGCTCACACAACAAGGGTGACCCCTGCGTCTCAGCTGCGCTGAGGGGACATGGCGCAGGGCCTGTGTTTTGATTGATGTATGATGCTGGGGGGGCAGTGTGCCTGGCTGCAGGTACCGCACTGAGACGGAAGTGTGTCTGTCTGTGGTAAAAAGACCCTGGCACGGCAAGGGTTAAAACACTGGACTCCTCCCACTTTCAGGCTTCCAAGACAACCTTTGTTCTCCCGCTGTCACTCGGGGCCTCGGTAGCCAATCAGAGCCTCGTAAACAAATACTGGAGGTGGACCACAGCCCTGTTGTGTCTGCTTCTCTCCAGTACAAAAGTCCCCTCTACCGACCCGTCCCTCGTGTCTGAGGGGCCCGTGTGCCGCCGTGCACTCACAATACATTTGTCCGTCTCCCTGCACCTCCCTGCGGCTCCATGTCCGAAAACAAAAGATAACACCCCCCACACCCCACCCCCACCTCACTGCCCACTGTGAACCTGGCTGTCATGCACAAACTGTGTGTGTGGGAGTGGGTGTGTGGGTGTGTGGGTGTGTGTGTGTGAGAGGGGGGGAGTGTGTGTGTGTGTGTGTGTGTGTGTGTGTGTGAGGGGGGGAGTGTGTGTGTGTGTGTGTGTGTGTGTGTGTGTGTGTGTGTGTGTGTGTGTGTGTGTGTGTGTGTGTGTGAGAGGGGGGGAGTGTGTGTGTGTGTGTGTGTGTGTGTGTGTGTGTGTGAGGGGGGGAGTGTGTGTGTGTGTGTGTGTGTGTGTGTGTGTGTGTGTGAGAGGGGGGGAGTGGGAGTGTGGGATAGTGTGTGTATGGGGGGGAGTTGGGAGAGTGTGGGTCCATGGGGAGGTGAAAGCTCTGACTGTGCCGGTCCTCTGTTCTGTTCCCTCCGCTCTGGAGAGACGACAGCACTTTCTGTAACCTGGGCACAAGCTCGGGATCAGCTGCCTCCTCAAGGCCGTCTTTCTGTCCTGCATTTTTTCAAACTCATGTTTTAAAACTACACAATCACACACTCGCACACGGCCCCTCTCTCGCTGTGGAGCGTGTGTGTAGCGGGCGCTCGGGCAGCTGTGTGTGCGCCGGACCGCACGGTCCCCGCGTCCCGCACTCCCAGCCCTCTCCGCCCTGTCACTTTATTTATACTCGGGAATGCCAGGCATGGAGAGTGACATCAGGCCGGCCAGCCGCCCCCTTCCCGGGAGCCCCTCGCTGTGCGCGCGCTCAGCCACAGCCGCTCGCTTTGCCCCCCTGGCTCTGGCTGCTTCTCTGCTCTTCCGTCGCGCCTGACTTTGATTTGCTTTGTTTTTTTATCGGTTTGCTTTTGCTCGTCGCTTGCTTTTGCACAGTTTTTTTGCTGATCTCTTTTCTTTTCTCCAGGCGCCAAAACTTCTCGTGCTTTTGCATTTTTCTTTCCCCTGCTCTGCCCTGCGTCTCCTTGACATTCAGACCGATGCCTGCCGCCCCTGCCGCCGCTGCGCTGGCTCGGCTCTCTCGGCTCGGCTCCGCCAGGCTGCTAGCATGGTTGCCAAGGAAACCAAGCGGGCTGTGGCCCAGCGCGGTCGGGGGAATCCGAGGGCCGTCCTGCGGTCCTCCCCCGCCTCGCTTAATCCTTAACCTGGGCTGGGGAGGGAGGAGACCGCCTCCCTGTAGCTGTGACAGAGGCTTTTCAACCAGTAGCGGCCCTCTCCGCTCGTACGGCCCCTTCTGCAATAAGAGTCCCCTCGGGATCAGCACTCCCTCTGTAGCTGCCGCCGCTGTAGCTGCTGCTCCTGCGCTCTGCTCTCGCCTCGCGCCACGCTGTGCCTTCTGCAGTTCTGACTCATCCGTGCCAGGCAGCACGAGAGCACGGAGACGCGGGAAGATGTCCTCGAACCCCATCCCCATCAAGCCGAAGCCCCGCTCCCCCTTCCGCAAGAGAGCCAGCCTGCAGAACACCGCGGCGCCGGGTGAGTGGTGGGCCGGTGCTCCGGTGGGCAGCGGTGTGGCGGGGCTCTGGGGACGCAGCTGGTCAGAGAGACCGCCTGGAGGGTGTGCGGTGCAGCTGGTTGTGTGTTTGCTGCAGATCTGTGTGAGTCGTGCGAGTCGATGGATCTGAATCGCGTCTGCGGGGCTCTGCTGTCTGTGTGTGATGGCTGGTGCAGCTGTTGATCAGGGAGATTTTCCACTAGTGCAGTATGTGAATACACTGAAATGTATGATATATATATATAGAGGAAGAGAGACGGAGAGACAGAGACGGGGCCAGAGGGACAGACACAAACAGAGGAAGATTAATGTCACACAAAGAGCACCAATATCATCTGTGCACAGCTGCCCCCCTGCTCCCTGTTGCTCTGTCTGTGTATCGATGTGCTGTTTTCTCAGAAGAAGATAATCTGCAGTCAGTCGTGCAGTATACCACACAATCATAGGGATGATTGTGTTTCCTGTCTGCTGTGCGGCTGGTGGTGAGGAGGCTCTCTCCAGCAGGAGCTTGTTTGCAGGGGGAGTGTGCCTCAGGTACTGCGCTGCCTGTGTGGACGTCACACTGTGCCGCAGGGAGCTCAGCGCTCTGCAGTCGCACCGCGGACTGTTTACACGGCTGCTCCTGTGACCGGGAGACCAGACCTGACAGAGAGAGACCGCACACGCCTGCGGTGTTCCTCCGTCCCAGAGAGGGAGACTCCCCGGACCATTCCGGCGCTGTGGCCTCTCCTGGCGTCCGACAGCCGCCCTCCGCATCGAAGTTCCTCGAGATTCATCACATCACACCACGGCACGTCCCCCAGCTGCCCCACCCCTCCCCTGCTCCCGCTGGGAACTGTGCAGTGTTGTGTAAAAAAAAAAAAAAAAATCAACAGCAAACTGGCGAACCGCACTCAAGAGTTTGGCGCACAGATGGCGGTGCCCTCTCCCTGGCACCGACCGCACGCCTCTCTGGACCGGCACACCGGCCAGCCGTGAGGAAGACCGGGGACGACTGGTGTCTGTAAACGCCAGCAGGATCGAAGTCTGAGGCGTTCTAGATGTTCTGTGTCACTTCAGTTTCTTTCTGTCTCTCTGCTCTTGCCCTTCCTCTCTGCCCTGGTCAGCTGCCCCATGTTCACACACACAAATAGCAGTAAAGAAACAATCGGGGAAACGGCCTGCTTTTGTTTGACAAATTTCCAGACTATGAAGTCTTGACTGTGCTGTGCTCTTTGCCGTCTCTGCCAGCTGTGCAGGAGAGCTCTTGAGACTGTGGCTAGCAGGGAGTGGGGGGTGTTTGGCGGCAGTTCTCTGGGTGGCCTGGGTTCAGCGATACACGCTTTCTAATCCGCCACCGAATGACATTGTCGCTGTTACTGGCCGACTCCGCTTTCAGAGTAACTGGACACCCCAGTTGTTCACAGTCGCCTCCGGTACTCGAAATGCGGCTCCGGTGAGCGACCTTGTCTGTTCCCCCCCCCTCCTGCAGCAGCACTGAGTCATACAGCACAGAGATGCAGGTCAGAAAGGTCAGGGTGTGTGTATGTGTGTTTATAATCTCAGGACTTGGACTGTCTAGCTTGGGATTTGGACTGCAGGATTGTCAATCAATCACTAACAAACACACTTCACAAACAAACCAACAGAAGAGGAATCTGTCAGCCAATCGGCACACAGAGGGATCCTGCAGGCCGGGTGGGGGGATGTGCTCTATCTGCGGCCTCCAATCCCCCTCTGTTTTCCTGTCCTGTTGCTGTAACAGGCGCACTCTGACCTCTGTACTGTGACCTGCCTAACCCTGCAGCGTTATTATATATTTATCTATTTATTGCCTCCTGTTATTGCACTGACTGTAGATGCCTGCCCGCTTTCTGCTGTTATCTTTGACCCTCCCACAACACATTCTAGAAACACGTTTAACTCTTCAATGTCCTGTAGGTGTGTGTTGACATGGAGACTGTGGGCAGTGTGAGACAGCAGGTTGGGAGTGTGAGACAGCGGTGGAGTGTGAGAGACAGTGGTGCTTTAACTGGAATGAATTGCAGTCCAGTGCTGGGGAGGGTTAATGTTCGACGCAGAGAAGTGGACTCTTTATCCCAGTTGTGTGGATAAGGTCAATCCATAACAGTGGGCCCTGAAGCCAGCACGTCAGACTGATAGAAGACAGTGTTGTCTTGCTGGTTGTGTGTTTTTTGTGTAAAGACCCCCAGTTCCGGGGAGCTGGTCAATATCACCTCCAGCTGTAATTGCAAGTCACCAACCTGCATTGGTCACTATATCCCTTGTTAGGCTGCTTGATATGAGTACTAGACAGTCTGGTTTTCCTCGTTTAATACGAAAGCAAGGAGACCTGCGCTGGGCCCTGCTTCACTGATCAAAGGGAGAAGAGCACCCAGAAAACATCCTTTATTCATTTATTTATTAATTCGTTCATTCATTAATTTGCTAATATCTCCTACCTTGTTGGAAGCAGTCATGTTTCCTTTTGCTGGCCACTAGAGGGAGCCAGGAGCCCAGGTTGTGCCCTGGTGGTGCCAGGATGCTGGGGCAGTCCTAGAGTCATGCTCTCCCTCCCTTCGGAGGGAAAGAGAACACGAAATAGACAGAGAAGGAGAGATGGAATGAGAGAGAGAGAGAAGGGTAGAGCCCACTTTGGGAGTTTGCATAATTTAACTGTGGTGTTTTCTAAATGTGAGTAATGGCTGTGTGGAGGATTTTAAAGGGAAGGGGGATTTGGTGAGGGCCTTTGTTGACCGCCCTGTTTTCTGTGGTCCGGTGCGATCGGGGGGGGCAATAGCATGGCAGGCGCCAGCCCCCCATTGTCGTTAGTATAACCAGAGAGAGTCGCTCATTCTCCCTCCCGGTGGATTCTCCCACAGAGCTCGGGCTGCTGCTTGTCCGTCTCTGTGGGGCTGCACTCCTGCTACAGAACCAGGGCCTCCTATTAACCTGTGTATGTATTATTACTGTACTGTGCTGTGCTGTAGTGGAGCTGTGCTGTAGTGCTGTGCAGTGGATAAGCCCAGAGGAATGCATGGCCCATAAACAGCTCATGAATCAAGGCTGAGGTGGTGAGAGGAGGCTGCCAGGGCACGGGTGGAGGTGGGGACGCTGGGTGTGAGTGATCTGGGTCAGCCGGCGGGAGCTCAGCTCAGGAAGCCCCACTGACATGGACACCGGCCAGCCAGTCAGTGGCTTCACGTCATATATTCTACTCTTTATATATCCTCCTTTGAGTGCTGTCTGTCCCTGTGAGTCAGCGATGCACAGTCCAACGTGTCCTTGCTTAGGACAGCGTCTTAGACCAGGTATCATTGCCTGCCTTCAAAACCCACAGGAGGCCAGTTTGTTCACTGCCCCCACCGTCTGCTCCCGTCCCTGTTGCAGCAGCAGCTGTGATGTCAGGAGTTGTTTGCTCTTCCTGATGAGAGTTTCTACGGTGCCCGTTCTCACGACTCCTCTGCACCTCGGCTCCCCAGCTCGCCTCTCTTTATCACTATCATTATCATTGTTGTATTTTCTGTCTGTTTGTTATTACCTCCACCACCCCCCCTCATCCAAGGAGACTCGCACTGAGTTGCTCAGTTGCCTTAGAAACCTGAGAGAGGCTGGCGCCGTGTGCCTGTGAAGACCGGTGGCATGGGGTCTGCCGGAGTTCGGGTGTGCAGCGAGGGGTGTTGTGTTGAGAGCGCTTCCCCAAGCAGGCTCCCAGCGAGATCAGGACTGGCCCAGGTGAGCGGGAGATGAGGTCAGGGCCGCAGGGCCTGGAGACGCAGCTACCCGAGTGACCAGCGTAGAACAGGCGCAGCGTCGGCCACGCTTGGACAAAATCAATGAATGACTGCAACGAATTATTCACGCACATGGGATGCGTTTAGGAAGAACTAACAAACACAAACACAGATCCTAAATCTAACGTTTTAACGAACAATTGAATCTAACAAACTTTTACTTTTTCTGCAAATATCCTTCCATTAACCTTCCATCTGAGCGATTTGACAAGATGTGGCCCCCGAGCAGAGCGGGGGGGTTCTTGTGATGTACACTCGCCTGCATGCGGCTCTAGTCTCGTCCGGTGGTCCCCGCTCTCTCACCGTGGCCGTGTGTTCAGGCTGCTCACCCAGGATTCACCCAGGATTCATATATATAAGCCTGGCTTCCCCTCAAGTCACAGGACGCTCCAGTCACCGTCCAGGAGAAGAGTGCCCCCAGTCCTCGCTGGCCCCCAGTCCTCTGCAGTGTCTCAGCTGCATGAAAAGGAGTTATTATTGCTTTGTATTTATGGTGGAAAAGCACAGGCACACACTCACTCTCTCACACTTTCACACACTCTCAGATTCAAATTCCAGTTTGCTTTATTGGCATGACAAACAGGAGTAGTATTGCATTGTCAAAGCAATTTTTACACACACGGTACAATAAAAGCTGCCCCTGTAATGAAGTGTAGACCCAGGGAGTGTGAGTGAGAGTATGTGTGTTTGTGTGAGAGTATGAGTGTGTGTTTGAGAGTGTACTGAGGGACTGACGGTGACAGCAGCGGGGGTGTTGCTCTGTAATTCCCTTATTTACATGGTTATTAAGTTGTCAGCTGTGATGTGGGGCAAGGGTGCCACGCTGTGTGTGTGTGTGTGTGGTTGTTCTGCTGTGTGTCTGTGGTTGCATTCCTTTGTGGGGGGATGAGAGAGAGAGAGAGAGAGAGAGAGAGAGAGAGAGAGAGAGAGAGAGAGATTGTATTCGGCCATTGGGAACTGTTAATCCCACTAGACGCAGGCCCCTCTCTCTCTCCCTCTCTCTCTCTCTCTCTCTCTCCCTCCCTCCCCTGTGCTGAAGGAGAGTTCATTAACCCAGCTCTCTCCCAGCACGTCAGACAGTAGTTGTGCGGCTGGCAGGTTGTTCAGTCTCTCTCAGGGCTTTGCCACAGACCCACAATCCACACTGCGCCTCAATCTGCCAAAGAGCAACACAATCTGTTTGTTATATTTGCAACAAAAGCAGGCTGCTTTCTGCCCCACACACACACAGACTCTTCTGCTGCAGTCTCTGAACATGGGCTATGTGGAGTCGTCCCCCCGTGTCCGTCTCACTGCGTCTCTCGGAGCAGATCGTTCCTGGAGAATCTTCCTCATTAAATATTGATGTATGAAGGCAGAGGAGGAGGAGGAGGAGCAGAGCGAGCGTTGGGCTGCTGTGCTCGGTACAGCAGAGCGCTGAGCGGTGCTGCGGCCCGGTGTGCGGGCAGAGGGGTGTCGTGTGGCTCCATGACCGTAGGGGGCTGTAACTGTATATGTTGGGTCAGTAACCGTAACAGTAACACTAACACTGTGATGGTAGTGCGGTGACAGTATTGTGTAGCACAGTGATGGCACAGTGCAGTATGAGTACAGGTTAACACAGTTGGGGTGTCGTTCAGGAGAGCTCTGTTGGGATTCAATCGGCAGCCTTTCAACTATATATCTATATACAGAACGCCATGCAATTGTGTTTTATATATTTTTTTCATTTGATTTTAAATTGCTGCGATCAGATGCCTGTGTGTGTGTGTGTATTGAATGTGAGTTGTTGAAATCGTGTGTTTGGCCTTGTCCTGGCAGTCACCAGCAGCCAGCTGGGGAGATACGGTAAACACCCTCCGAGCTCCCAAAACACGGCTTCGGCCATTACACACATTCCTGGAATTCACTGCCAGGGAACTCAGACTGCAGCATGTTATCTGGAGAAGATGAACGCTCATTTTACCTGCTGTTTGTGTGGTCGTCCCCTGGCACACTTTGTGGTCAACCTGCTAGACACCGTGTGCCAAAAGGGAAAATCAGAAACAAACTCAGCTCTGCGCTGTCGGGGGCGGGGAGATAATCAGAGGTTGGAGTGCTTATTTTCGGGTGTGCGAGAGCCAGTGCCCATACTTATGTCCCAGACAGACAGACCGCGCTCTTCAGACCAGGATTTTCTGCAGAGCCAGTTTAGACGGGTATTTATAGCTCGCTGCTGGAGACGGCGCTGCGCCTCTGTGTCAGCGCTGCTGCGGTAATGATGGCTCTCTGCTAACCAGTGGCTCTGAGCAACAAGGGGAGGGGGTGCATCAGTGGCTCAGTATCGCTGGTATTGTTAATGTTAAAGATGCGTTTGTTTTGTTTGTCTCTTTGTGATGATTTGTTTAAAGAAATGAATCAGTGAAAGGAAGCATGTGATGAGGAGAGGGAGGGAGGGAGAGAGAGAGACAAATGTGACAGAAAGAGGGAGGCCAAGCTTCAGGAGAGAGCGATGGTTATGTAACAGTCATGTGACCAGCAGGAGACTCAGGACAGAGTGTCAGAGGGGTCTGGCAGACGTTGTGGGAATGTGTGTGATTCCCCACTCTCCTCCTCCTCCTGTACTGTAGATAATAATGGAGAAGACGGGCTGTACAAAAGGACAGCCCAGCAGGGACAGCAGACAAACAGAGGAGCACAAAGAACCAAAGCAGATGTATAAACAAATAGATAAACAGGAGAGATCAGTGTCGGGCTCGGGTTACGGCCGTGTTAGAGCGCCACGGCCACAGAGGGGATCAGTAACCAGCAGAAGCACGGGGTGCGGGGAGACGAGCTGGAACTGCAGCGTCCCGACCCGGGGGGAAGGCCTGCAGTCACACAGGGAGGCCTGGTGCGGTCCGTGATGTTGTTGTCCGGGGAACAGGAGAGAGAGAACACGACATCAAAACACAAACAAACACAGCCTAATTAAAGTGAAATAAATGAGCAGTGACATCCTCAAAACATGGCCTGGCCGAGAACAGAGAGCCGTGTTTCTCTTTCCTTTTTTTAATGTGGAAAGTGCCAAGAGTAGGAGAGAGCGAGAGCACTGACTGGAAAGCAGCAGGAGACGGGGGCACGGGAGGGGGGTGTTTTCACAGCACCGCGGCCGTGTGGAAGCCCTCAGCCTGCAGAGGGGAGGGGAGGGGAGGGAGACGGGCTCCCCCCGGGGCTCCGCGCCGAGTGGTACAGCCCGCCTGGGTGTCAGAGGTATTTAAATGCAGAGCCGTCAGCCACTGCTGCCAGAGCACACAGCTGGCCTGAACCAGGAAGAGGAGAGGGGGGAGAGCAGCTGAGCTCCTGCCGTCTGCGTGTGTGTGTGTGCGTCTGCGCCTGTGTTTCACTCCTGTCCTGCACATCTGTCGGGCTGCATCGCCGAGGCAGGGCCGACCAGCAGCCGGTGAGGGGGGCATGCTCCAGCGCACACAGGGAGCTGGGCTCTGGGCTGACGCCGTGTCACACAGCCCACCGGACACAGAGAGGTACAGAGCGCTACACTGCGGAGGGCTTCTGCATGCATATCTCACGAGTGTGTGTGAGTGTGTGAAAGAGTCTCAGTATGTGAGCTTGTGTGTGTTTGTTTTTCTGAGTGTGAGTGTGTCTGGCTGTTAATGTGTCTCAGTGTGAGTGAGTGTTGGGGGGGGTGCTGCTGATCAATAGCCCAACACAGCGCAGAGTGCTGACAGAGCAGTTAAACAGCAGAGCGTCTCAGGGTAGAAATGATGCAGGAGGGGATAGAGAAGCACAAGGAAACGGCAAAGGGAAAAGCTGTGAGAGTGAGTGAGTGAGTGTGTGTGTGTGTGTGTGTGTGTGTGTGTGTGTGTGTGTGGCAGTGACAGTGAGAGTGTGTGTGTGGCAGTGACAGTGAGAGTGTGTGTGTGACAGTGAGATTGACAGTGAGAGTGTGTGTGTGACAGTGAGAGTGACAGTGAGTGAATGTGTGTGACAGTGAGAGTGTGTGAGTGATAGTGTGACAGTGAGTGAGAGTGACTACTTGAGAGTGAGAGCAGTACTATGTTACCGCTCTTGTGTTCATTCTCTGGGTTTTAGAGTGTGTCTGGCTTTGTGTTCGTGTTGTTTTTCCTGCTCGCTTTGTGTGTATATATGATCAACTCAAAGCAGCGGCGGTTCCCTGCTACACTGGACTGGACTGGACAGTACCGGACTTGACTGGACTGGACTGCACTGAGCTGTACAATGGTCTGGACTAGACTGGACTTCATTACACTGGACTGAACAGGGGAACAGTGGCTGTGACTCCCCGTGCTGGCTGGACTTGCAGAATTTGGACTTTGTTCTAGTTTTAAAATAATAATAATAACAACTATCATTAATTAAAGAAAGCAACTAATTTGTGGTGGCTGTGGCTTCAGTTATCAAATGACCGAGTGTCGGGGGGCCAAGTGTGTCAACAGTGTGGCTGATGCTCCAACCGTCGGCAGCGCTCTGTTACACTCGCATACCTGTCACACCCACTTAGGACAAGAACAACACCTGGACAAGTACACCTGGAGCTCCGTGTGCCTGTGTGCAGCAGGGAGCAGTGAAGGCCAGAGTCCTATATTACCAAAATTGCTCCTATAAAATGCTCCGTACAGATTGTGTTCTTATCTGCACGTGTCACTTACATCCCCGGTCAACGGTAAACTCTTTTAACCTGTGAGAACCCAGGATGGCCTGCGTCGTCCCTGACCTTCTAACAGGCCTGACACAAATATCTCACCCCCGGCAACCCGGCCTGGCTTTATTAAGCTTTATTTCCTCATCAAACGAGAACAAAGCGGTCAGATGAGTTCAGACTGTGATGGACACACAAGGCGGGCTCGGAACTCAGGCCTGCTGTGGTAACCGATATATATAGATATTGCCTGGCTGGGATGCTGTGCCGGTCCTCCCGGGCTCGTGAGTGTCAGAGCTCCCTGATGCCGCGCCTGGCTGCCCTCCGTGTGAGCAGTGCTGTTGTGCCGCCAATGCTCCCCCCCACGCTCCTGTCATTCCTGGCTGATCCTGCCAACAGCCAAGGGAGAGCAGCTGTCGTGACATCATAAAGGATGAGCTGGAGAAGGGGCGGGGCTAGGGCACAGCGTTCTGCAGGAGTAACAACACACTCAGGCAGATGCGCACAGCTGGGCTGGGCAGGCGACTGCCCCTGAGTGTGGCTGACCGATTTCTGTGCGAATGCCGGCTGTGTGTTTCTGACATCCGGCTGCAGCTTGTGTGTTTCTTTCGGTTTCTATATTGAATTAGGCGCTGGACATCTCATGCTTTAGATTTCAGTCGGTGCCCTGGGGGGGCGAGGGGGCAGGGGGCAGGGGGCAGAAGCGATGAGTTGAGCATGAGTTTGTGTGTGTCGTCTTCTATGTGGACTTGGAGTGGAGCGGAAAAGAGCTGAAAAGTTTTGAATTAACTGTCTATAAGGGTCTTTTAAAATAAAATCCCAGCGAGTGGCAGGGTGCTGTCCGGTCCCATCTTTAGCCTGTCTCTCGGCTGTCAGTCACAGGCAGGTCGAGGGTGGGGGGGGTGTTCGATGCCAGTGGAAGGAGCTGCCTGATCTCCCGGACACCGTACTGTTCCTCGACACTCGGCATCCAGCATCGCGCACAGCTGTGCTCAGTCCTGCGGGTCTCTCCTCACGGCAGCGGCCAGGGGAAGCAGAGCTGATGGGTTGCAGTGCCCAGACAGAGGAGGGTAGCGAGCAGAGACGCCACCCTGCAATTGACACCCGAGAGCCAGAGAGGCACACGCTCCCTGGGTCCTGCTGCAGCCCATTAACTATTGATGTCTGCCTCTCATCGTTTAATTATTAATTAAGATATTTTTCATGTATTTTTATCGTCTGGAACACGTCCCCCAAGATCAGGGTCCCCAACGCGGTTCTGAGCCCCTGTCGCACTATACTCCACCTGGGTCAGACACCCCAGGGTACAGTGCGGACCCTGCTCCTGACCCGGGTCGACATGCTTTCACACTCATGCCAGTCAGGACCAGGGTTGCTATAAAGCCTGGTGTGACCATGTAGAGCGGCTCCAGAGGGACTCGGAAGACTGTAGGACTAGGAGATGTGTGGATGACCTACAGAAGGAAGTCTGGACACACACAGATGCGTGAGGTGACCCTGTGACCACAGACAGATCCGCCACACTCGTCCCTGCTCGGCTACAGCCAGATCTGCTGACCTCTGCCTGGACCCTGCAGGTGTGCGGGAGAGCAATCGGAGATAGAAGTATGACCTTTGACCCCTGGGGCTTGTTCATGTGATAAGTGCACACACACACACACACATTGTCTCATTGTCTTGGTGTTAAGGAGGGCAGGCTGTGTGTCTGCAGCTTGCCAGTTTGTAAAAGAGAGACTAGGCTGCATCATACACTCTCAACAAAAACAAAAATGGCTGCCATCTGTATGGGACAGATAGCCTGCTGTGAGTATGATGTCATACGCACACAGACACACGCTATGCTAGCGAATGTGTGATGTCATCTCCGTGCTCGGGGCCTCTGTGCTCTGGGTATTTGTTTCTGTTTTGCATCTTGTTTTGTTTTTTTGTACCCCCCCTGCCTCGCACAGACAAGAGCACTGGTTTGAATGCTCTCTGATTTCAGAGAGTCCTCCGGCTTAGAGAAAGTACAAACATCTGATTGTTACAAAACGCTGTAATTCGACAGCCAACACTGAACAATACTTTGATATCTGGAGCAGGATTGCAGGTGGATTATATCGGGGGGAGAGGGGAGAGGGGGAGGGGTGCGGTGTATGGCACTCCGGCCTGAGCTGATCCCAGGGCAGTGCTCTCTGGTGCAACAGCAATCAGTTAACAGGTTTTTGAGTTTGTTTATATGATATGGTATAGTTTTGTATATTGTATATATTACCTGGCAACCAGGCGCAGCGCACACAACCAAATATAGAACACTGTTATTGCCTTGGAAACGGGGAGAGGTCCTCTTGCTGCAGCAGACTGTGCGGCACATTACACCACTTCACACAGTGGAATAAATAACTGAATATCTGAAGTGCACTAGTCTCCGCTGACTTCCTCTCTGTCAAGGCAGGTAGGAGAGTAAGAGTGGCTCACCCTCAAACCCTGTCTGTCTGTCTGCCCACACATATGAGTCTGAGCAGCCTGGGGCGTGGAGGAGAGGGGCTGCCCTGTGGTCACATACAGCACTGTCCAGCCGGCACCCAGGCACTGGAGTATGACCCTGGAAAACCTGCAGTCCAACACAGGAAAGACACGGCAAAATCTGTGTGTGTTGTGCGTGAGCTGTGTTAATGGCCTGCATAGCTCTGCAGTAAAAGTGCCACAGGATTCTGCCACAACACACTTGCCTTGTGAATTTAAGCAGTGTCTTAATTTAGGAGTCTCTTCTTGCATTAAATCTGCCATTGATCTCTCTCCATTAAACTCCCCGCAGAATGGCTGCCTCTCCCTCCCCCTCCCTCCTTCCTTCGCTCTCCCTTGCACTCTTGGCCGTATCTGCCCACAGAAACCTGACTGGGCAAATGCTTAACTAAGCGCACTCTGGGGTCTCTCTGTTGGGATTAATTACGCTCACAAGTACTGATCGATCTGCTCTGAGAGGAAAGTGGCGGGGCAGTAGAGCAGCGCAGGAAGCAATATTGAAAACACAGGGCAGTAGAGGGACATGGACAGTCCCCACACAGCTGCCTCTGTAAACTGTGCTCATCCTGGCCTGTGCTCTTGTGCACTGCACAGTGTGTTGCAGAAGGGGGGTACAGACTGTCAGACTGTTGTGAATAGCACAGATGGATGAATATTCCCTCTCTCTGTGCTGCAGACCTGCGGGGTGTCGCTGGCTCATACCCCCTGACCTCCCAGCGCTCCCTGCCTGGGACGCCCATCTCCTTGAAGCACTTCCCCATCGACCTGCGCACCTCCATGGACGGGAAGTACAAGGAGATCGCCGAGGTGAGACTCCCCCGCCGCTCTACCTCCCTGCCAACTCCGTCAGTGTTGCCCCAGTGCTGACTCCTGTCTATCCGTCTGTCTGTCTGTCCTTTACACCAGGGTGTTAATTGATGAGATTTTTTTGAGTCCTTCACTGGCTATTTTCTTAATTAGCTGTGTGTGTGTCTCTGTCTCTGTCTCTGTCTGTTTGTGTCTCTGTGTATCTGTGCATCTGTGTGTGTGTGTGTGTGTGTGTGTGTGTGTGTGTATGTGTGTCTCTGTGTGTGTGTATGTGTGTCTCTGTGTGTATAGGAGCTGTTCTCACGCAGCCTGGTGGACAGTGAGATGCGCAGTGCTCCCTATGAGTTCCCAGAGGACAGTCCCATCGAGCAGCTGGAGGAGCGGCGCCACCGGCTGGAGAGACAGATCAGCCAGGACATCAAGTACGACCGCTCGGGGAGGGGTGGGAGGGATGAGGTTGAGGACTGGGGAAGAAAAGAGCAGTGGGGGGGTTGGCCGAAGTGGAAGTGGACAAGAAATGGGGATTACAGGAGAGGGGGACGAGGGGCGAGACGCAACGAGTCGAGTGGATTGTCTGTGTCCTGTGTTGGGGAGAGAGAGAGGAATGAGAAAAGAGGGAGGGGAGGGGAGGGGACAGTGCAGTGATGGGAATGATGGGCTCACGGCTCAGGGCTCAGGGCTCAGGGCAGCCCTTCCTGCTGCTGCCGCTGGCGCTGCTCACTAACCGGGGTGGGGGGAGCCTGTGACGATGAGGACGCACAGCAGCCCCGCTGGCTTCTCTCTGGCACACGGGGGGAGGGGGGAGTGATGTGCGGGGTTAACCACTGATCAACTCTCTGATTTGTGTTTGTCTTCTCTCTTTGGGTTTCTCTGCTCCCTCTCTCTCTTTCTCTCACCATGTCTCCTGGCCCCTGTGTTTGTATGTGTGGGTGTGTCTTGTATGGAAATCTGCATATGTGTGTTCTGTACTCTATGTAAACTTGCATGTGTGATTTTGTGCGTGCCCTTTTATGCAAACTTACAAATGTGTGTGTGTGTGTGTGTGTGTGCATGGGGGGGTTTGTGTGTGTGGCTGTTGCTCTCTCCCTGTCCCTCTCGGTCTCTCCATCACTCTCTGTGTCCCTGTCTCTCCCTGTCTCCCCATCGCTCTCTGTGTCCCTGTCTCTCCTGATGTCTCCCTGCCTCACTGCCTCGGTGCATCACTGCCTCGGTGCTTGGCCTGTCTCACTGCCTCTCAGACTTGAGCCCGAGATTCTGCTCAGAGCCAAGCAGGACTTCATGAAAATCGACAGCGCTGCTGATCTGGAGTGAGTGCCTGGCTTTTGGTTTGTCTGTTTTTTGTTGTTGTTGTTCTTGGCCGTGATTCCCTCTGGCCGCTCCAGTCGCCGTGGTGCTCCTCCGGTCTGGCCTCCTCTCCCAGTGTCTTTGTGGTGGTGCTGGGCTGCTGGGTCCGCTGGGCTGGAAGGAGTCCCTATTGGTTCATTTCCATGCTGTTACGATGACGTCTGTCCTGGGCCCCATTCCTCTTACCTGGTTCAACTAATTCAGGCTAACCAGTCGTTCGCCCGGATTCAACTAATCTGATAATTTAAGTCAGGATATCTCCGTTCCTCGAAGCCGAATAGAGGCTAAACTTGTGTCGTTAACTGGATCCTGACTTAAGCCGCCTCATGAGAGGACTGCGGAGCACAGAGACGCCGATCCGCACCGGAGATGACGTCACAACAGAGAGCAACTCGTGTCAAGACATTCTCATGGAAAGTTTTGAGGAATATTAAGTCATTTTCACAGTGCGGCTGCTGCCAAGTCCAGAGAGTAAACATGGCAAAAAATGCCTTAATTTTAAATACATATTTTTTATTAGGCAGGCTGTATTTACCCCAATATAATAATGTCACACACATCCAATTTAAATCTGCACGCTTGTAGTAATGGAATATAACACGGACTGAGAGTTTGCTGCATCAGAATCCTTAGCTCTCTATCTCTCTCTATTGTCATATTTTGCCATTGTTCTTTTTAAAATATATAATACTGCAGTATTATGTTTTACTAGTCATGCTAATCTGTCTGATATAACTGGCTTCTTTGCCTTTTTAGCCAAATTAACAGGAAATTATCCCATCATATTGACCTATGAGATGAACACTATTAGCTCATTTCATATGTAAGCAATGATTTCTGACAAATAAGATTATTTCCTACACCTTGCTCGAATCTCTGACACAATGCACAGTCTCTGAATATCCCTGAGTCGTGCACAGAGCCTGGCCACTTGGCTTCAATATTTGAAAGTCACAGATCATATGGGAAAAACTGCGGTCAAGCCATGGGTGATGTACTGTATTATCCAAAATCTGATACCCCACTGTCCAGCACTGGCATTGTATAATTGTCATTAAAATTGTCATTAGCGTCATAAGCACCTGTACATCAATGCTGTGAAATGATTTCCTGTTCACAAAATCTCATTTGGTCCTGAGGTGCCCTGATGGGGACCTGACTGTACAGCGCAATGACTGTGTGGATCTCTGCATAATAATGTAGTCTGTAAAACTATAATGATAGGATTACATATTCATTAAATTACATATAACCTCGTAGCAGCAGCTTTGCCAATATTTTGAGCTGAGTATAGGAGTGCAGAAAAGCGCAGCCCTGCATATAGTCTGTGTCAAAGCATGGCTGTGCCCGGTGGTGTGTTACAGCTCAAGTAGATTTATTAGGTAAATTATACCTTGCCGACTGAATTTATAGCTCAAATAAGAAAACATTTGAATGATGCAAATGATCTTTGTGATATCTCAGTTCTCGTTCCCTATTTAAAGCTAATCTAATTAAAATTGCTTCTTGATCTCTAAGGAAGGGCCACTTCAGAGGGGTGTGTCGAGTGCTTTCATTAGGTAGAAGCACAAGCTTTTCCGCACAGATCTGGGTAACTCGGAGTGCGCCTGCGCTGGAGCAGGTTTTCGATTAAGGATGTCTTGCTTACTCAGCGGGACTTTAATCCTGCTTCGAGGAACGGAAAAAGCCGGACTTGTGTCAAGTTAACCTCAAAGTTATCTGGCTTGGTTACACAGCGACGAGGAGCGGGGCCTGATCTGGCCTCCTGCGCTAATCCTGGGTTTCCCTGCCCTGCCTGTGCAGTGACCTCTGGCCTACAGCCCAGCTCAGCACCTGGTTACGCAAATCCAGCTCTTTAATCGAGTGCAGAGCCAGAAGCCATGCAAGCTCGTAATAATAATAATAATAATAATAATAATAATAATGTGAAAAAATAATAATGGAAAATAACTGTAGTAAGGTAATCCCCTGTATAGCTCCTTTGCTCCTACTGCTGGTCACATGTGGAAGTGCCACTCAACCACTCTCTCTACAGACAGCTATTCCTGCTCACCGGGAGACTAGGATTAACTATTAAACCCATTCTCTCACTCCTTCTCCCACTCCCTCCCTTCACTCTCCCCCTCCAAATACTTTTTCTCCCTCCCCTTCTCTCTCCCTCTCTGCAGGTACATGAATGAGCAGAACGAGGTAGCCCTGGACCACGGCCCCAAAGAGCGGGAGCCGCTGCTGGAGAGAGAGTACCAGCGCGTCACCATCTCCGGGGAGGAGAAGTGCGGGGTGAGGGCTCTGGGTCGGGGGTCAGGGGAGTGGGGTGCTAGCGGCAGAGTCTGGGATGTATTTGTTCGTTTCTTTCTCCTCAGTGAAAATCGATTTAATGATACAAAATAATATTAATAACAGAACATAATAATTTTATCCCCCCCACCTCCCTGGCCAGGTGCCGTTCACAGACCTGCTGGACGCGGCCAAGTGTGTGGTGAAGGCCCTGTTCATCCGCGAGAAGTACATTGCCCTGTCCATGCAGAGCTTCTGTAAGACCACGGCGCGGTACCTGCAGGAGCTGGGCGAGAAGCCGCTGGAGCTGCGCGTGTATGATGAGATCCCCGAGACGCCGGTGGCCGCGGGTGAGAGACGGCACAGTAGACGGCCCAGTTATCATGATCATCATAATAATAACACACAAACCCATACACACACGCACACATTCATATATAATTCGGTCCTCCTGAAAGATACGATGTCTGGGCCCCCCAATGTCGACATTGCTACTATAACAAGATCAAAACTGTACAATCCTCTTGCTTGCCGTGATCGTTTGCCATTATCGTATATACTCTGAGAGCGCCCTCTCAAGGTAATTGCATAAGCTGAGCTCAACCGACCTAGTCCTCCGTGCAGCTCATGTTGCTCAGCTCACCTTTCAAATCCTTGGCTCGCCTAGAACTAGTAGGTATGCGACTACATTTTCAACTCTCACTAGTTACCCCTGACATTGGTGCAGTCACATAGATTTGATTCCAAAACCATGCCTGTACAGTGAACACTAGATGCTTAGAGCACAGATCATGACATTTATTGACAAGGCAAAAGCAGAAGTAAACAAATAACTGACAAAATCAATAATTATTCATTACATAAGAAAATGCAATTGTTAATGTCTATAAACATTTAAAATGTGATCTGAGGTGAAATAATTGAACTTCGATGTAATGGGATAGTTTAACCAGGACAGAACGATTAGTTCACAGATTAGTCGTCTCGCTGGTTTGACTGGGAGATTTTGGGCGTTAAATAACTACTTTTGAATCAATTAATCATCTCGAAACCTCGACAGTATTTTGATTAAACATAATATTAAATGTCTATTTACCTCTTTTTGTCCAAAACCTCAATTTGTCACAGAGGAAGGAGGAAATGGGCGATGATTTGAAATGAAGCGCAAAATATGACAATTTGACAATTTAAAGTGAGGCAGTATATGTTACCAATAACTACTGCCACAAAAGGCAACTATTTTCTAGGATCGCCCTCTGTGTGATGTGCAAGTAGCAAACAGTAACTGCTGGAGAAAACGGCAGCTGCTAATCGCATAGATTTTGTCAGATCTAGAACTGCAGCTGGTGTGGTGGGGAAAATTGTCAACAATCGATTCCCAGCATTCTGACTATTTTTTGTCTGTTCCTTTTTGGGCATCAGATTTTACTTTTGGTCGTGACATCTTGTCAGCCACCAGTTGCAGGGCAGTTTGCTATCTTCACCTTTTAGTGCTACAATTTTGTTTTCCCTCTGAAGGTGCAGTTGTGCAGGAGCACATATGCGACTTGGGACGAATCATTTGTCATAGGGAGGATGGGGGGGGTGGAGGTATGCACCAGTTGATTTAGAGAGAGTGAGTTGTATATTCATTAGTGATTAATTCACACATTTTATTCAATTTACAGATGAACACTATTGAGTTATGTAAACCCACACCACACCCTTTTCACCCCATTTGAGTCGCTCCTGCGTACATACACATAATGCTTACATACATTAACATGCACATAAAGTATACATACACACACAAACATGCATACTTACGTTCACACACACAAGCTGTGAAAGTTTGTGTAAACTGTAAAGCGACCTGGATTAGGGCATCTGCCAAGAAATAAATAAATAAATGATGATGATGATTCCTTCATTTATCATCAATAACTGCTTCATCCAGCACAGGACCGTGGTGAGACGGAGCCCGTGGTAATCACGACAGCTATGGTGATAATATCAATCATTTCATAGTATAGAGCTGCTATTTGTGGGTGATCGGCGGCCGGGTGAGTCGGGGGCTGGGAGAGCGCAGCAGTGTGCGCGCTGTGTGTGGCGTGAGAAGGGCGCTGGGTTGCCGAGTGCCGTGGTGCAGGGCGGGGCTCCTTGTGCTCCTGTCCCCGCCTCCTCATCTGCCTCCTCCTCTTGTCGTTCCCCCCCCCCCCACCCCATCCCCGCAGACGCCCCGGTGCACCCCCCCGTGTCTGACACGCACCCCTACGAGAACCTGGATCCCAAATGCATGCCCCCAGACATGGGCTTCGGCTGCCAGATGGTGGACGGAGTGATCCATGTGTACACCAAGGCCAGCCAGATGGAAAAGTAAGGACAGTGTCTGTGGTGTGTCAGTCAGGGGACGGAGGGGAGGGGGGGGAGTGAGAGGAGAGGGAGAGAGTGATGTATACAGTGATGTATAGTGGTGCTGTATAGCAGTGATGTATACGGTGCTGTATGCTGTGCCGTATGCTTTGCTGTGTGCTGAGTGCTGAAGCACTGTTTCTCTGCCCAGGACCACCGAGCTGGACCTGCCATACCCAGACCTGCAGGAGTACATTGCAGACATGAACGTGCTCATGGCTCTCATCATCAACGGCCCTGTGTGAGTGCGGACCACAAACACCAGCCCAGGCTTCTCTCTCTTGCTCGCTCTCTCTCTCTCTTTTATCTCTCTCCCTCTCTCTGTCCCAGTTTCTTCCCCTGTCTGCTCCGATTTTTCCAGTTTGAGATTTCCAATATGAGGATTATTTTTATTTATTGATGTTAATTATTTATTACTTTGCTGTATGAAATCCCCCCAAAACATGAGTCTTAAACAAAACATTCAAACTAACAAGAAGACAATAAAAGCTGCCTTCCTCTGCGTCTCTCTCTGTCTCTCTCCCTCTCCCGCCGGCAGAAAGTCGTTCTGTTACCGCCGGCTGCAGTACCTGAGCTCCAAGTTCCAGATGCACATCCTGCTGAACGAGATGAAGGAGCTGGCGGCGCAGAAGAAGGTGCCGCACCGCGACTTCTACAACATCCGCAAGGTACCACAGCACTGCTGCACTGTCCTGTCCCACACTGTCCCACACTGTACTGTCTCACTCTGTCCCTCACTGCACGCAGTGTTAATTCAGTCATCAGTTTTTGATTTAGTCTTAGTCAGGTCAACTGAAATGTCTTTGAGATCTAGTCACATTTTAGTCATTCAATTTTCTTTATTTTAGTTAGCTTAAGTCAACTAAAATTACATGAGTTATAGTCATATTTAAGTCATGCTATTTCATTGTTATATTGACCTGAAACCTGCATACATTTAATTCAGTTTTAGTCATTGGAATATTAAACAAATTACGTTAATTTAGCTTTTTAACTTTACAATTAAGACAGTTTTAATTTGTTAGCATTTAAATCCTTACAATAATTGTGTGGCAACTTATCAAAAGAATTTAAGCAATGAACAAATTCATTAAACAAATCTAAACTATTACTCTATGAATATATAAGAATCACGGAATGAATTACATTCAAAATCATGATTTTATCTACAAAGCCTTCACATGCTTGTCTAAGAAATAAACGCACAGATCTTACAAATGGAATTTGATTTATTCGACTCTTCACATGTTGCTTCAAATTCCTTGTATTTTGTCCAGTCATTGAAGCCACATTCGGTTCAGTTTCCTGCAGTTAATATCTTAACAGATGTTTTCTTTTTCTCACTGTATTTGAAGTGCTGCCAGACTGCAGGTTTCTTTTCAAGTCTTGAATGAATGGTTACTTGCAGTTCAGGCACTAACCAGTAGTATCCACCGTGCTCGGTTGCCTAGCTACTGTTTTTAATCAGTTTGTGTTAATGATGATGATGATAATGGTAACATTATAGATAACGTAATTAGCTTTTTGATCAAATATTTGTATTTATTTTGGAGAAAATGATCGCACTCTCAAAACTCTTGGGTCTGTGCTACAAGATCATGACCCCCACTAAAATGAAAAAGTTTGTTGATGAACATTTTCATCATCAATTCTGTCAACAAAATAAACACTGACTGCATCACTCTTACATTTTCCTGTCCAGTTCCATACTGTCCTGTGCTGTCCCATACTGTCTCCATACCTGTTCCATACTGTCTCTTACTGTGCCACGCTATCCCACTGCCCCCCTGTCCCCATCTCCTCAACTCTGCGTCTCTCCGGCTCCCCCCGCAGGTGGACACGCACATCCACGCCTCGTCCTGCATGAACCAGAAGCACCTGCTGCGCTTCATCAAGCGGGCGATGAAGAAGTACCCGGGGGAGATTGTGCACGTGGAGCAGGGCAAGGGCCAGACGCTGATGGAGGTGTTCGAGTCCATGAACCTCACGGCCTTCGACCTCAGCGTGGACACCCTGGACATGCACGCGGTGAGGGGGTGGAGAGGGAGAGGGAGAAGGAGAGGGAGGGGGCGGGGGTGTGTCCACACCGAGGTCGAAGGCCGTGAGGTTCATTCATTTCTCTTCCATTTCTCTGCCGTTCATTCCCTCAGGACCGCAACACATTCCACCGTTTCGACAAGTTCAACTCCAAGTACAACCCCATCGGGGAGTCCATTCTGCGTGAGATCTTCATCAAGACGGATAACTACATCGAGGGGAAGTACTTCGGGCACATCATCAAGGTACGCCCAGCCCAACGGGGGGCAGCGGTGGGATTTTTGCCTGGAATGGAGGCCCTGTATTGTAGACCCGGGTCAGACTCTCTCGCGGCCATCATTGCAGTCTGCGCTCAAAGGGGCGACTGGACACGGGATGCAGTGTCCGTGAGGTGGACTCCGGGTGCTTATAAATAAGATGGAATGAATGAATAAAATGCATTAACACCACACTAGGGCTGGGCGATATGACTTAAAAATAATATCTCGATATTTTTAGAAGTTTGGGCGATACACGGTATACATCTCTATTTGTTGTTTTTATCCAATCAAGCCACAAAATAAGACCAAAGACATTCAAACTACAAGTATTTCGTTAATCCTTCAATTAGCGAAACTAACAAATACTACATGCAGGCTGTCATGGTAAATATATGCAGAATGCAACACATTACAGGGCAAGTGTTGTGTGATTACTATTACGTGTGTTATGTTGTTATGGGATATATATACTTATACACACACACACACACACATTTATATATACACTCACCTAAAGGATTATTAGGAACACCATACTAATACTGTGTTTGACCCCCTTTCGCCTTCAGAACTGCCTTAATTCTACGTGGCATTGATTCAACAAGGTGCTGAAAGCATTCTTTAGAAATGTTGGCCCATATTGATAGGATAGCATCTTGCAGTTGATGGAGATTTGTGGGATGCACATCCAGGGCACGAAGCTCCCGTTCCACCACATCCCAAAGATGCTTGGGGCCAGTTTAGTACAGTGAACTCATTGTCATGTTCAAGAAACCAATTTGAAATGATTCGACCTTTGTGACATGGTGCATTATCCTGCTGGAAGTAGCCATCAGAGGATGGGTACATGGTGGTCATAAAGGGATGGACATGGTCAGAAACAATGCTCAGGTAGGCCGTGGCATTTAAACGATGCCCAATTGGCACTAAGGGGCCTAAAGTGTGCCAAGAAAACATCCCCCACACCATTACACCACCACCACCAGCCTGCACAGTGGTAACAAGGCATGATGGATCCATGTTCTCATTCTGTTTATGCCAAATTCAGACCAGGCAACATTTTTACAGTCTTCAACTGTCCAATTTTGGTGAGCTTGTGCAAATTGTAGCCTCTTTTTCCTATTTGTAGTGGAGATGAGTGGTACCCGGTGGGGTCTTCTGCTGTTGTAGCCCATCCGCCTCAAGGTTGTACGTGCTGTGGCTTCACAAATGCTTTGCTGCATACCTCGGTTGTAACGAGTGGTTATTTCAGTCAAAGTTGCTCTTCTATCAGCTTGAATCAGTCGGCCCATTCTCCTCTGACCTCTAGCATCAACAAGGCATTTTCGCCCCCAGGACTGCCGCATACTGGATGTTTTTCCCTTTTCACACCATTCTTTGTAAACCCTAGAAATGGTTGTGCGTGAAAATCCCAGTAACTGAGCAGATTGTGAAATACTCAGACCGGCCCGTCTGGCACCAACAACCATGCCACGCTCAAAATTGCTTAAATCACCTTTCTTTCCCATTCAGACATTCAGTTTGGAGTTCAGGAGATTGTCTTGACCAGGACCACACCCCTAAATGCATTGAAGCAACTGCCATGTGATTGTTTGGTTAGATAATTGCATTAATGAGAAATTGAACAGGTGTTCCTAATAATCCTTTAGGTGAGTGTATATATATATACAGTGAGGGAAAAAAGTATTTGATCCCCTGCTGATTTTGTACGTTTGCCCACTGACAAAGAAATGATCAGTCTATAATTTTAATGGTAGGTGTATTTTAACAGTGAGAGACAGAATAACAACAAAAAAATCCAGAAAAACGCATTTCATAAAAGTTATACATTGATTTGCATGTTAATGAGGGAAATAAGTATTTGACCCCTTCGACTTAGTACTTGGTGGCAAAACCCTTGTTGTCAATCACAGAGGTCAGACATTTCTTGTAGTTGGCCACCAGGTTTGCACACATCTCAGGAGGGATTTTGTCCCACTCCTCTTTGCAGATCCTCTCCAAGTCATTAAGGTTTCGAGGCTGAGGTTTGGCAACTCAAACCTTCAGCTCTCTCCACAGATTTTCTATGGGATTAAGGTCTGGAGACTGGCTAGGCCACTCCAGGACCTTAATGTGCTTCTTCTTGAGCCACTCCTTTGTTGCCTTGGCTGTGTGTTTTGGGTCATTGTCATGCTGGAATACCCATCCACGACCCATTTTCAATGCCCTGGCTGAGGGAAGGAGGTTCTCACCCAAGATTTGACGGTACATGGTCCCATCCATTGTCCCTTTGATGCGGTGCAGTTATCCTGTCCCCTTAGCAGAAAAACACCCCCAAAACATAATGTTTCCACCTCCATGTTTGACGGTGGGGGATGGTGTTCTTGGGGTCATTCCTCCTCCTCCAAACACGGCGAGTTGAGTTGATGCCAAAGAGCTCGATTTTAGTCTCATCTGACCACAACACTTTCACCCAGTTCTCCTCTGAATCATTCAGATGTTCATTGGCAAACTTCAGACGGGCCTGTACATGTGCTTTCTTGAGCAGGGGGACCTTGCGGGCGCTGCAGGATTTCAGTCCTTCACGGCGTAGTGTTACCAATTGTTTTCTTGGTGACTATGGTCCCAGCTGCCTTGAGATCATTAACAAGATCCTCCCGTGTAGTTCTGGGCTGATTCCTCACCGTTCTCATGATCATTGAAACTCCACGAGGTGAGATCTTGCATGGAGCCCCAGACCGAGGGAGACTGACAGTTATTTTGTGTTTTTCCATTTGCGAATAATCGCACCAACTGTTGTCACCTTCTCACCAAGCTGCTTGGCGATGGTCTTGTAGCCCATTCCAGCCTTGTGTAGGTCTACAATCTTGTCCCTGACATCCTTGGACAGCTCTTTGGTCTTGGCCATGGTGGAGAGTTTGGAATCTGATTGATTGATTGCTTCTGTGGACAGGTGTCTTTTATACAGGTAACGAGCTGAGATTAGGAGCACTCCCTTTAAGAGAGTCTCAGCTCGTTACCTGTATAAAAGACACCTGGGAGCCAGAAATCTTGTTGATTGATAGGGGATCAAATACTTATTTCCCTCATTAACATGCAAATCAATGTATAACTTTTTTGAAATGCGTTTTTCTGGATTTTGTTGTTGTTATTCTGTCTCTCACTGTTAAAATACACCTACCATTAAAATTATAGACTGATAATTTCTTTGTCAGTGGGCAAACGTACAAAATCAGCAGGGGATCAAATACTTTTTTCCCCTCACTGTATACACATACATATACATATATATATATATATATATATATATATATATGTATGTATATATATATATGTATATGTAAGTTTAAAAATAGCTGGCGTTACAATAGTTTTAATAAATCTTAAATGCGGGGTGCCTTATCCCAGGGATTTTATATAAAACAATTATCCAGTCAAGGAAGGAAGGACAGCAGCTCCCGTCTAAAAACAGTCCATATTCACCGATGTCTCAAAAATTATTTATTAGAGAAAAAGTGAACATCATGATGCTTACGCGTTTCGACTTATCTTCCTCAGAGCACATATATACATATACACAATAACAATAACACAAGTAATAGTGATCACGCAACACATGCGCTGTAAAGGTATATATTCAGGAAGATTTACCACAGCCGGGTTTATAGTGGCGCATTAACATCTACTAGACAGAGACATTTCTCCTGTGACTGTCGCGTTTCGATTCTACTTACAAGTACAGCACGATGTTAATACAAAATAGTTATAGTAATAATAATAATAATACAACTGTTGAACCACTTCACCATCTTAATAAAAAGAAAATGATACTTTCTGCATGTGTTTCCATTGCTTTCCAATTTATTAAAATTATATCAGTCTAAATTAGCGGGGGTGGGGGTGCCTGCAGATTGAGTTCAGCCCGGCGACAGAGCGGGGCGCGGCGTGTGCACTTGCGCATTAAAGTATCTCTTGGTTGTGTTGGTTATTGTGACAGGTCTCTCTCCTCGTGTCTGTCTGTGTTTCTGATGCTCATTTCTACCTGCATCTGACACGTGTGGAAGAACCGGGAAGAACGAAAAGCATCCTAATGACGAAAAATACTGCCGTAAAGATTGCAATTTGCGACACCACGATATAAACAATATAGCATAATATGAAACGATAGACGTTTTTCTATCGTCATACGATATATATCGTCATATCGCACAGCCCTACACCACACTCTCTCTCTCTCTCTCTCTCTCTCTCTGGCTCTCCCTTCAACTTTTCCTCCCTTTGTTTTCTCATCTCTCTCTCTCTCCCTCCACGTTCCTCTCTCCTCCCCTCCCCCCCTTCTTCCTGCAGGAGGTGATGGCTGACCTGGAGGAGAGCAAGTACCAGAATGTGGAGCTGCGTCTGTCCATCTATGGCAGGTCACGGGACGAGTGGGACAAGCTGGCGCAGTGGGCAGTGACCCACAAGGTCTACTCTGACAACGTGCGCTGGCTGGTCCAGGTGCCACGCCTCTTGTGAGTGCCCTGTCCCTCCCCCCTGTCTGTCGGTCTCTGTGTCTCTCTGTGTCTCTGTCTGTCTGTGTCTCTCTCTCTCTGTCACTGTCTCTAGTGTGGAGAGGGTCTTAGGCCTGTGTCAGTGTCTGATGTCTTTGTCCCCTCCTTGTGTCTTCACAGCGATGTCTACCATACCAAGAAGCAGCTGGCAAACTTCCAGGAGATGCTGGAGAACATCTTCCTGCCGCTGTTCGAGGTCACGATCAATCCCCGCAGCCACCCAGCGCTGCACCTGTTCCTGCAGCATGTGAGTGCAGCACAGAGGAGTGTGTCGCAGCTCAGGGGAGTGCAATAGGCAATAGGACACTACAGTTCAGGGCAATAAAGAACACTGTACTCGAGTGCAGTGTGTAGTGGGTGTGTGGTGACCACTGTGTCTCCGTGCAGGTGGTGGGGTTTGACAGTGTGGACGATGAGTCCAAACCTGAGCACCACATCTTCAACCTGGACAGCCCCCTGCCGGCCAACTGGACCGAGGAGGACAACCCCCCGTACTCCTACTACCTGTACTACATGTACGCCAACATGACGGTGCTTAACCACCTGCGCAGGTAAGCAGGAGCTCCCGCTGTCTCTCTCTCTCCCTCTGTCTCAGTGTGTCACGAGGGTGAGCACAGTTCCTGTGCATGTCAGACGTGTCCTCTCCCCTGTGTTCCCTGCAGGAGGCGGGGCTTCCCCATGTTTGTGCTCCGCCCCCACTGTGGGGAGGCGGGGCCGATCCACCACCTGGTGTCAGGTTTCATGCTGTCAGAGAACATCTCCCACGGGCTGCTGCTGAGGAAGGTGAGGTTGCCCCCCGGTGTCCACACGCGCACACTGCAATTATTATTATTATTATTATTATTATTATTATTATTATTAATATTATTATTATAGTAAATTGACTGTTTAGCTGAATCTTTTTATAAACGGCATCTGACAGTATCTGACTGACCCTCTCCTCCCTCTCTTTCTCTCTCTCTCTTCCCCCCCCCCCCCCCCCCCCAGGCCCCTGTGCTCCAGTATCTGTACTATCTGGCTCAGATCGGAATCGCCATGTCGCCACTGAGCAACAACAGCCTCTTTCTGAGTTACCACAGAAACCCTTTGCCGGAGTACCTGTCCCGTGGGCTGATGGTGTCACTGTCCACGGACGACCCCCTGCAATTCCACTTCACCAAGGTGTGTGTGTGTGTGTGTGTGTGTGTGTGTGTGTGTGTGTGTGTGTGTGTGTGTGTGTGTGTGTGTGTGTGTGTTTGTGTGACGCAGTGTGTGTGTGTTTGTGATGCTAAGTGTGTGTGCGTTTATGATGCAGTGTTTGTGACACAGTGTGTGTGATACAGTGTGTGTGTGACGCAGTGTATGTCCCTGCAGGAGCCCCTGATGGAGGAGTACAGCATCGCAGCGCAGGTGTGGAAGCTCAGCTCCTGTGACATGTGTGAACTGGCCAGGAACAGTGTGCTGATGAGCGGCTTCTCTCACAAGGTACAAGACACTACACTGCTATCCTGCACCTGGGCACCTCTGCCTGCCTGTCTGCCTGTCCGTCTGTCTTTCTCTATTTTGCTCTCTGGTGTACTGTATTGCAGTGTATTGTATTGTGTTGATTTGTATGTTGTGGTACTCTATATCCAAATGAACTGGCGTTACAATCACCTCTCTGTGACCTCTGTGCAACCTGTTTGTCCCTTCCTCCATCTCTCCCTCCATCTTCTGTCTGTCTGTCTGTGTCTGCATGGCGCATTGTGTGCGGTGGGGCTGTGTGTGTGTATGTGTGTAACGGCCTCATCACCCCCCCAGGTGAAGAGCTACTGGCTGGGCCCCAACTGCAGCCGCGAGGGTCCAGAGGGCAATGACATCCGCCGTACCAACGTGCCAGACATCCGCGTGGGGTACCGCTACGAGACCATGTGTGAGGAGCTCAACCTCATCACGCAGGCGGTGCGCAGCGAGGAGCTGGACACCATCGAGGAGGAGGACAGCCTGTCCATGCCCCCGCTGCCCGGGAGGCGATAGGACTGCCCCTCCAACTGCCGCTCCCTCTCCCCCTCCCTCTCTCTCTCCCTATCCTGCCTTATGTCCCCCTCCCAGAAGAGCAGCCGGAGGGGTGCAGGGTGCTCCTCCTGCTGTCATGTTAGTTGACAGAGATTCAGCTCCCTGACCCCCCCACAGTGCCCCCCCCACATGCCTGAGGAATTCACTGGGCTCGTCTGTGTGGCCGATGGAGGGCACTTCACTGGGGCGGAGCGAGGCAGGAGAGGAGGAGGAGGATGGGCGCACTTGTGTTTGCTGTTGAGAAGTGGAGCCCCCCACCCCCCCACACTTCCTGCTCGCCGCTTCCTCTACCTGTTCTTGGCTCACTGTGACTTTCTCTCATTTTGGGGGTGGGATTGTTTATGGGTCTGTAGGGATTGGCGGCTTTATTTTATTTTATTTTTTTATCAACAAGAAATACATGAACGAAACAAGGCGAAGAGGAGGACAGGGCAGCAGGTGAAGATGCTCGACGCAGACCCCCGACCCCTCTGTTCATTTGAGCTCTTCCGCCCCATGCTCTTCCCCCCTCGCCCGGCTCCCAAGATCTTTTATTTATTTATTTATTTATCACAAGAAAATTAAATTGTATAGAGAGAGACGGATATATATAGATAGATATAGATAGATATATATATATATAGATATAAATATAGATGTATAGATAGCTAGATATATATCTCAGATGTATACAAATAATAAATACTAATAATAGTATAAGAGTGGCAGTAAGACCAAGGAGCGATGTCCTTGGGGGGCGGACCAATCGATGCGGTTAATATTGTGCGTCTCCCCCGCATGGTATGCAGTCCAGTCCAGTGCAGTGCAGTGCAGAGCCCTGGCCTAGCCCACACAGCAGCCGCAAGTCCATATACCCCACATTGATATAGCACCGAGCACAAAAGGGAGCAGGCACAAACACCCGTTCTATGTCTGCCAGCAGGGCCAAGTGCAGCACACAGGGGCCAGCCGCTCCGACAGATCAAATGAGGGCCATGGGATGTGTCTTCTGGGGGTCCAGTATTCTAGGGGACACGGCCCCTCTCATCTGGTGTGGCTTGCAAACGTAAAACGGTACAACTAGAAAGAGAGAAAAATGACATGGCTGTCATCATGGAGCCGCTCTGCAGGCTGCTGGAGCTGCCGGGAACAATCTGGACCGCTGTGGAAAGACATGATAGTTGAAGAGCCCGTCCCTCTCTGCCGCCCTCTCCTCCCTCACTGCGTCACAGGCCTGCCCTCTCCGCTGGCTTGAGATGTGCCTTGAGAAACCGACTGCACCTTCATCCACTGCCCCTCCACCCTGTGCCTCGCTCCGACCTGCCCTGCGCGCCGCGGCGTCCCGTGGACCTGCACGACATACGTGTGGATCAAACCTGAGGACATCCGTCCTGCATTGCTTTATTGTAATGATTTTATTTTATTGAGGGAGATGCTGGTTTCTCCTCAGTGTGGTCCCTGTGAGTCATTACCGCCCGCGGTGGACAGCCGTGTGTCTGTAGGGCTCTGGGGTCAGAGTTCATCTGGAGCTGTTTACAGATCTGCCCTGGAGTGCAGGACTGAGCTGTGACTGACTGACACAATCACACTCTTACACACACACTCGCACTGACTGACACAGACACACTCTCTCACACTCGCACACACACACACCTGGGGAACACTGTTATACTTTCCATTTGTTTAAATTTACATTAATTTCAGCCTTTTTATGTATTTTTTAATTTCTTTTTATTGCTGACCTTTTTGTTTTGAAATGATTCCTTTGCCGTTTTTATATATATTTTTTTTAACCACATTTCCCTTTTTCCTGCCATGCATATCCAATCTGACTGCCAGTCTGTTTTTAGTTTTTTGACCTCACACAATTTACAGTGAGGTGTTTCAGACGTGTGTATAGACAGAATTGCCATACTGATACTGAGATGCCTGCAGCACCCACCTGGCCCACCAGGTGGCAACAGCGATCCCCTTACTACTTACCCCACCTAGTGGTGCAAGGCAGGTACTGTGGGTTCTCTGCCCTTCATTTCCATCCATCTCCTCAGCCAAACAGCAAATAGCACCTTGTTTACTGACTGAAGGTTAATGTGTATTGAGCCATTCTTTAGTTTGTATAAAATACAAAGTGTATTTTTTTAAACCTATAGAGAAATGTGATTTATAATCTCGGTATCCAAGTCTCTATTTAGTGTCAATAACTAACTAGAAGCTTTTTGTTTAGGTACTTAGTGGACGTCCCTCTCTGACACAATAAACAGTGAAAGGGATGTCTAGGGTTTCCTATGTATCGCAAAGTGTTATTATTATTCTTGTTTTTGTTGTTGTTTGATTCAGAAGTTTGCAGGTGTCTGTCCGGTTTCCTAACTAATTCCCTGTTTCCGGCTCCAGACGCTTAATAGGCTGTGCTCTTTTGAAAACCTTTTAATGTTATTTTAATATTTGTGATTTTACTGTGTTTACTTTGTGAGTATATACAAAACAAAATGCAACAAAAGGCCAGTTCTTTGTGTTTTTAAGTTTTAGAAAGCGGTTTCAGTGAGAGTAGCCTGGGCTACACGTTGTCCAGATTGTCCAGTTTTGGTCTGGCCTCCTGTGGATTGCTTTACAAATCTTTCCCCGATTCCTTCACACTAATGCTGGGGGACTGAGAGACAGGAATTCCAGTTCCCTGCGAATCTGCACAGACTGTGTCTGGATTGCCTGCTGGCTCTCAGTGACATGCAGCAAGGGATTGATGGGAAAAGAAAAAGCAATTTCCTGGGGTTATTGGTGCTCTGAGGTGCCACAGACAAATGTGTCCCACTGGATCAGTGTGCATAAATTGGGGGAGGATGATAAAGGTTACACCTGCTTTATTCCAGTTTGCAGTTGCTGTTTAAAATGACCTCCCCTCCCTCTGCAAATTCCTCTTCAACATTTAATTTAATTATCTGTGTGTAATTTCAGTTGCATAGCAGCTTGGTACGATTTAATTCTGTTCAAATAAAATCTAACCAAGTGAGTAACAAAAGTACCTGTTTTGTTTGTTTTGTATGTTTATTTTTTATACTTTTCATATTGCATTTATGATTGTTTCTATGAACAGATTATTGTAATTGCAGTCCTGCAATGTGGCCCCACAGCAGTTGTGATTTCAGATCTCACCCTCTCGCCTGTAGACAAGTGTGGCCTGCAAAACTTATAGTGATGAAAATAATAATTGATCTACACGTAAATAAGGATATATTAATGTGTGCATGCTGCAGTGTGTGTTTTACTAAAACCAAGAGCATTACAACCGATCATAACTGTACACGTTTAATGTAAAGACATCACGTGTTTCTGCTGGTGCGTACAAGTGCTGAGGTGATCTGGTGAGATTTAACCTTGACCGTCTTGGGCTGCGCTGTGTTACTACTCGGAGTTTGTGCCTGTTTGTTTTGTGTTTTGCCTGTTTTGTTGATTGTTGTTTGTTACATTGTTAGCTGGGTTGAAGAACCGTTGTTCTAGACTCAGAGATGGGAGCCGGGGTGCAAACCCTGACACGCACAACAGGCTGATAAATCACTGACAATAATTACGTCTATACGTCAAATTGCATTTTTAAATGGAGAGTTTGCTATCAAAATGTGTTAATTTGTAGATGTTTTTATTAATAATAGTTTTATTATGTGCTGCATGTTCAAAAACGACAAAGAAAAGATCTTGTAGGATGTGTACTGCCTCCTGCCGCATGTGCGAAAACACGGATTGTGTGTGTGTGTGTGTGTGTGTGTGTGTTTGTATGTGTATTTTATTTCCAAAACAAACAAAATTTGAATATTGCATAACTAGCACTAACCCACATTGGGATTCCTGGCCATGGTCAAGAACAGCCAGCTGTTGCTGCTGGACCACAGGGAGCCGATAGTGGTGAGGAGTGAGGCGGCAATGGAGAGGATTGAACCGTGCGGCCCAGGAACAGATTCGGAGCACGAGATGCGAGCTGGAATTTGGTTGAGATGGAGAGGAGGGGAGAAATCGTGAAACAGGCAGAGAAATAAATTTATATATTCATTAATATAAACGAGACTCGAGGACCGGGGCTGGGGACTCCGACTCTCGCCTCTGAAAGCTATGGCGGTGGCCTGAACGCTGTCTGCAGTAGACAATTTCAACTAGACTTCATTCATTCCACCTAACAACTCCTCAGAATGCCCCCAGATTGTTCCTATTATTAATTTCTTACCATACCAGTGACATAGTGAAAGCACTGGTAACGCATTTAAATTTGGCACATTTTGGGAACACTAAACAGACTTAAATAACCAACTAACCGGGCGAGCACCACTGTTTCAATCTGGAACTGGAACACTTGGCAACGTCGAACGCACTCTCCTCCGTGTGGGTGGGGGGGTCGCACACTGCTGTCTGCCTGTCACTCTTCTGGTATTCTTGTTTTCTTTTCCTCACATCCATCCCATTGCCTGCTCTCTGTAATGTAATGTACTCCTACTAATGCTGCTGTTGATTTTTTAAATTCCGGTTCAGTGATTTAGTCACTGTTGATGAGTAACTGTACCCCTCGCACACTAGCTGTACTGAATGCAAGATTATTAACAAACGATTGTCAACTGCTTGCGGATGTGCAGTGCTGTTGAATAAGTGAGTCAATCAGTCAATAAAGCATGTTTTTCAGCGAATGCGGATGCTGTCGTTTCTGGTGCTGGGAAGCGGCTGCAGGAGGTCGTCCTCTGGTCTGGCTGCCCTTGTGCCAGATGCGTGTCTGAGTGGCTGTCGTGTGTCTTACAGGCATTGAAGCATACATGTGCATGCCTCGACCTTGGGGTTATTTTCTGCTGATGATGCTTGATCAGAACCAAAACATTTACGTTTCCAAGTAAAGTTGTTACTTTATGTTTTGAAGGATGGGTGGGTGAGTCACACCTGCAGAGGAAGGAGCTCAAGTGTGAGGAGCTCCTCTCTGGCAGAAGTGTTAGCTGTCATGTTACACTCCACACCTTCCTGGAGAGGTCTAGGTATCCTATTACATTATTGTAATACTTTAATTCGTGTTTTGATCTGATTGGCATCGTGTGACAAGCCCTCCCCAATCCTCCGTGGGCCTTCTCAACCTGAAAATGAACAAGCAACACCAATTCAAACTATACCTGTTTAGTTATGCAAGTGGATGCTGTCCACAAACAACATTTTATTCTGATCACAAAAAATATTCAAAAATGTTATGCAAACCATGTCCTTTTCATAATTTTTTCATAGTTGGTCGTTACACATGTGTCTGTCTCCGTTTTTCGGTACATCTTTCTGTCTCTCATTGCTCAGGTCCTTGGGCTAGTATTCTTTGTGTACCGACGGGGGATGGCCATGATGACCCTGCCCCAGCTGTGGCCCGCCTGCTTCGTCCTTAGTCTCCCAAAAGCAGGGAGGCGAAAGAGGCGGGAGGTCAGGTGTGGGATTATCACGTGGGATGGGAGAGTAACATGCAGTGTCAATTCTCACTCAGGTTGTCTGCCGGGTTTGGGTTGTCTGATATATTTGTACCGATTCAGGGTGGCTACCCCCCACACCCCAAGCTACTCAAGGTGAAGGAACACGGGCGAGATGGTGAGATGGTGGGCATAGGGGTTGGAAATAGGCAATTTTTAAATAAATATTCCTGAGATTTCACCCATTCACAGGTGTTTGGTTCACACACGGGTACACTGTATATCTCAAATGCCTGTTGAGAAAACGAGGCGGGGGTTGGTAGCAATAATTTCCTCTCGGTTCACTTGTCAGGTTGAACCAATGATTAATTAACTTAAGGTTAAACAACAACTCTGTCCTAAAACATTTAAGCTGCACGAACAACCAACTCTATCCCACTTCAGCGGTCCTGGGCTGGGACTCTCTTCAGATTACCGCACTTCCATCTTTTACTCAGTCTTTGCTGTGTCTAAACACTGAGGGGCAGCCTTGACAGCAATCAACCGTGTAGAAAAGCCTCACTGTGCCAAGGTCTCGTCTTAGAGCCTCATGTTTGCAGTCTACTGTGCAGTTCTTTTTCAGAAGATTGTCTTAAATTTGTGTTCATAGACAGAATAAGCAAGTCTTGAGACATGGCTGAAATATTACATGACTGCTTTCCAAAACAATGAGTTCAGGCCCCAACTAGTGAGACTGGTAGGACTGACCCGATGTGCCCCAGTGGGCAGAACATGATCAGGGGGCCAGAAGGAAGGTAGATGGCGATTGAATGTGGTTAGTTTTCTGGAATGTGCTCCTGCAATAGAGACTAAATGGTTTGATAGAGAATATTGAGATAATGCTGTCTGTAGCATAGCACAGGGTCAGAGACCACAGAGAATATACACAGCACGCACGGCCATGCCAAGAGAGAGAGAGAGAGAGAGAGCAGCTAGATTTCCCTGTAAAACAAATGCCACGGCCATCCACGTGCACGGCAGCAGCCATTCAGTAAGAGAGGACAAGAAGCAGCTAAAAGAGAGAAATGGGGCGATTATGGATTAGATGCATTTTATATAACCAGCCCAGCCAAGCACAGCACAGCACAACTCTGTGATCAGCAACTATATTGAACTTTTCCAAATTAATTCCTTTTGGCTCATACATGGCCTGTGTGCCTCTGCCTTTCCTTCAGTATCTGGAGAAATCTGTAGCAGACAGAAACACAAACATTTCCTTGCCGTGACACTTGCAGGGGATGAGGTCAGCAGGGTTATATTGATAACGAACCTTCTTGTTGTTTCTGAGAGTCGTCCACAAGGTTACAGAAGTGGTGTGGTGGAAATTTACCAGATGGTTTGGTACTGTGCTGATCTGTCGTTGGGCCTCCGTTGTAAAACAAGAAATCTTCAGCCTACATACTGCACCCCCTCCCTGGTCCTGTTGATGCAAGGCAGCCTGTACCTTCTGCAGTTGCTTGACCACCACCTGTGTCCATATGTGCTGAGTGTGGAGTCCCCTGGGCCCCCGACGGAGGCTGGGCAAAACAGGCAGGTCCCCCTTTTGCCACAAATCAGCCCTGACCCGTCGAGGCATGGACTCCACTAGACCTCTGAAGGTGTGCTGTGGTATCTGGCACCAAGACGTTAGCAGCAGATCCTTTAAGTCCTGTAAGTTGCGAGGTGGGGCCTCCATGGATCGGACTTGTTTGTCCAGCACATCCCACAGATGCTCGATTGGATTGAGATCTGGGGAATTTGGAGGCCAAGTCAACACCTTGAACTCGTGATTCATCAGACCAGGCCACCTTCTTCCATTTCTCCGTGGTGTAGTTCTGATGCTCACGTGCCCGTTGTAGGCGCTTTCGGTAGTGGACAGGGGGCACCCTGACTGGTCTGCGGCTACACAGCTCCATACGCGACAAACTGCTATGCACTGTGTGTTCTGACACATTTCTATCAGAACCAGCATTCACTTTTTCAGCAAGTTGAGCTACAGTAGCTCGTCTGTTGGATCGGACCACACGGGCCAGCCTTCGCTCCCCACGTGCATTAATGAGCCTTGGCCGCCCATGACCCTGTCGCCGGTTCAGCGCTTTTCCTTCCTTGCAACACTTTTGATAGGTACTGACCACTGCAGACTGGGAACACCCCACAAGAGTTGCAGTTTTGGAGATGCTCTGACCCAGTCGTCTAGCCATCACAATGTGGCCCTTGTCAAAGTCGCTCAGATCCTTATGCTTCCCCATTTTTCCTGCTTCTAACACATCAACTTTGAGGACAAAATGTTCACTTGCTGTCTAATATATCCCACCCACTGACAGGTGCCATGATAACGAAATTATCAGTGTTATTCACTTCACCTGTCAGTGGTCATAATGTTATGACTGATCGGTGTATACTTCACATCAAAGTCGTAGGAAGCCAACTTAGCCACCCACCTCTGCTCACAAGCATCTAGTTTAGCCTTTGTCATGATGTGAGTAAGTGGATTATTCTCTGTCCACATAGTAAATACATGCTCCTTAAGCCAGTGGCTAAACTTTTCGCAAACTTCAAGGCCAGAAAGTCTAGGCGGTGAGCTGGGTACTTTCTTTGTGCCTGTGAAAGTGACTTGCTTGTGAATGCCATAAGCCTAGCTCTGCTCTCACCTTTGCGAACTTGTGAAAGAACAGCACCCAAGCCATCCAAGGAAGCGTCAGTTGACAGTATGAAAGGATGTTCAAAGTCTGGATGAGCTAGAGTAATGGAGTTCACTAACGCCTGCTGTAGTTTCACAATGTTGATATTCAGTCGTCCAATCAGAAGCACTCAACTTCCTAAATGACTGTGCATGCTTGTTGGCTCTGCCTCCCCTGCATTTCCACTTTTGGCCTGCCAACAGTGCAAACAGTGGTTTAGCTATGGCTGAGTAATTCTCCACGAAGTGCTGGTAATAATTAACCATTCCAAGGAATGATCTTATCCACTTTTGAGAGGGGGTGACACCATCTTGTTCCAGGTCTACAGTGGTCATCTGTGAAATGCTGTCTACCTTACTTGGGTCAGTGGCAACTCGATTCTAATCAATTATGTGACTTTACAGACCTCATCAGAAACCAGCACTTTTTAGGGGCCAGCTTTAAGTTGTGTATTCTCAACCCGCTAAAAACAACCTCTAAACGTTCCAGGGCTAATTTCTCAGTTGGTGCAAAAATCAGCAGATCATCCAAATAACATAATGGGCTCCCCAAAGATGCTAGTCATCATACGCATGAAACTGACTGGGCTGTTGCAAAACCCTTGGGACAAGCGGTTGTACTCATAGAGTAGAGCCCCATTGGTATAGTAAAGGCTGAGTATTTTTTGTCATCCTCATGCAGAGGCATGTTAAAGAACCCTGAGTTGAGGTCCATGGTGCTAAACAATGCATTGCCTTCCAGCACAGCCAAACAATCACCCTGGTGAGGCTGTCCTTCAACATCCTGCCACCTGAAGTCGGTACATATACAGAGATCTCCATTCTTTTTCCAGATGAGTACAAGGGGTGAAGCATATTCACTGGTAGATTTCCTAATGATCTCCTTCTCCTCCATCTCATTAAGAACCTGCCGCAGCTTCTGGTACTGTGCTGGATGCACTCGTCGGTAAGGTAACCAGAAAGGTCTCTCATCAGTAAGGCGAATCCGATGAACAAAGCCCTTGGCCTCCCCACAGTCAAGCTGATGCCTCGAGAAAACGTCTTCATACCTCACAATCAGGTCAGCCAACTGTTGTCTCCACTGCTCCGAAATGCCACAGGAGTCAATGTCCAGATCACTCAGACCAATCTGCTTCAACTTCAGTCTAATGTCGGCAGCACAGGCCGCCTGACCCGTCTCTGCAGTTGGACCAAGTTCGATGTTCTGGTGACAGCTAACAAGATGGTCCCTGCCCAATCCAAGATCCTCAGCTTCCATGTCCTCAAGAGCTAAACAGGTGAAAATGTCAGCAACCTTAGCATTGCGTCTCAAAGTAACAGGGTTATTGGAGATGTTAAGCAACTTCAATGGAACCCACCAATCCCCCCATAAAGGTGTAACTATTCTGGCCATTAATCTATCCCTATATTATTCCTATTTTTATTATTATTTATTTCTCTAATATTTCCTTCCAACATTGCCATTGTCTTTACTCATTAATGAACATTCATTGTCTCGATATACACCGATCAGCCATAACATTATGACCACTGACAGATGAAGTGAATAACACTGATAATCTCGTTATCATGGCACTTGTCAGTGGGTGGGATATATTAGGCAGCAAGTGAACATTTTGTCCTTAAAGTTGATGTGTTAGAAGCAGGAAAAATGGGCAAGCGTAAGGAACTGAGCGACTTTGACAAGGGCCACATTGTGATGGCTAGACGACTGGGTCAGAGCATCTCCAAAACTGCAACTCTTGTGGGGTGTTCCCGGTCTGCAGTGGTCAGTACCTATCAAAAGTGTCCAAGGAAGGAAAAGCGGTGAACCGGCAGGGTCATGGGCGGCCAAGGCTCATTGATGCACGTGGGGAGCGAAGGCTGGCCCGTGTGGTCCGATCCAACAGACGAGCTACTGTAGCTCAAATTTCTGAAAAAGTGAATGCTGGTTCTGATAGAAATGTGTCAGAACACACAGTGCATCGCAGTTTGTTGTGTATGGGGCTGCGTAGCCGCAGACCAGTCAGGGTGCCCATGCTGACCCCTGTCCACTACCGAAAGCGCCTACAATTGGCATGTGAGCATCAGAACTACACCACGGAGCAATGGAAGAAGGTGGCCTGGTCTGATGAATCACGAGTTCAAGGTGTTGACTTGGCCTCCAAATTCCCCAGATCTCAATCCAATCGAGCATCTGTGGGATGTGCTGGACAAACAAGTCCGATCCATGGAGGCCCCACCTCGCAGCTTACAGGACTTAAAGGATCTGCTGCTAACGTCTTGGTGCCAGATACCACAGCACACCTTCAGAGGTCTAGTGGAGTCCATGCCTCAACGGGTCAGGGCTGTTTTGGCGGCAAAAGGGGGACCTACACAATATTTGGCAGGTGGTCATAATGTTATGGCTGATCGGTGTATATCAACAAGAGTACTGCATGTCTGCACATGACATTGTATTATTTGCATACAGGGTTGAGAGAAGACCACCTACTGGTGGGAGAAACCGTCTCTTCACCCAAGAACAAGAGGCTGAAATAGTCAACATAGTTTTTGCAAATAATGCGATTATACTGAGAGAAATCCAAACGTGTGTAATAGAGGACAATGGGATGTTTCAGAACATACACAGTGTTTCAATATCCACTATTGATCATTTGCTGAGAAGGCACAGGATGAACATAAAGCAATTATATATTGTGTACTGTAGAACCCGTCTCAGAAATAAGTGGAGAAGTCGTTGAGATAAAGCAAATAGAACTTTAATCAAGTTGGCTCGGAAGCACCACGTCAAGAAAACTCCTTCAATGAGGACTTAATTTTTACAAAGATGAGTGCAACTTTATAGGAAAATGACGTAACATCTTATGGCCGTTCATACAATCAGAAGATACAGGTCCAGGTCCGTTTATGATCGGTCCTCCTGTGGAGAGGTGATGGATCCAAAAAGCAGATGTCTGTCTTTGATGTGCACTAGGAAGATGTGATTCCACGGTTGTCATTTACCTAGTGTCAATCGCTCATTAACAGAAACAATTCCTGCCTATCTGGAGAAACGATTAAGTCATAAACAAAGTTTCAGCAAACAGCTGTAGGCTATTTCGGGACTGTGTGATCTTTTATTAATGACAGGAATTTCTAACTAATGAACCTTGTTGACCTTTTGCTTAGCCTGCTAAAGCTAATCTGCTCAGTCTGTATACAAGCTACTTCTAATGTTAGTATTAATATAAAACATTATATAATTATCACAAAACACTTTCTTCAACTTCCTATACAGAGTCTTCATGTACCATTTGAGAGGAACTCCAATCGTGTGTGTATGTGCAAGTGAGCATGAATCTGTTTACAGTACTGTTGTGCACTCGACAGAGACAAAGGTACAGGTAATCACTGTTCCTACATGATCAGAGAATACTTCAGCTTGATGCAAATGATGACCACATTGAGTTAATCTATGTCGACAAGGCAGGAGTCAGTCTGACCAAGAGGCTGCACCGGGGAAGGAACATCATTGGTCCCTGTCCAAAGGGGTGGAAACATAACCATGTGTGCTGCTATCAGTCAGCAGGGGGTTGTCCATTGCCATGTCACACTTGGCCCTTACAACACAGAACTCCTTCTGGTATTCCTGGATGCAGTGTATGACCTTTTGTTCCCACCCCCAGAGAGACAACATAGGGCCCCAGGCCACACCACTTATGCTGTCATATGGGACAATGTGAGCTTCCACCGTGCAGCTCTAATCCAAGAATGGTTCACCAACTACCCCCATATCCAAATGATTTTCCTTCCACCATATTCCCCCGTCCTCAATCCAACTGAGGAATCTTTCTCCTCTTGGCGATGGAAGGTGTTTGATTGTAACCCTCATCAGCAAGTGAGTCTTCTCCAGGCGATGGATTAGGCCTGTGGCGATTTCTCTGCAGAGCCGTGCCAAGGATGGATCTGCCATGCTAGGCGCTTTTTCCCCTGCTGCTTGGCCAGGGAACACAGCAGTTGTGATGTGGATGAAAACATGTGGCCAAATCAACATGACAGGCAGGATCCATTCATGTTGAAGACTCTGTATAGGATGTTGAAGAAAGTGTTTTGTGATAATTATATAATGTTTTATATTAATACTAGCATTAGAAGTAGTTTGTATACAGACTGAGCAGATTAGATTTAGCAGGACAAGTAAAGGGTCAACAAGGTCGATTTGTTAGAGACTCCTGTCAGTAATGAAAGATTACACAGTGCTGAAATAGCCTACAGATGTCTGCTGTGAATTTGTTTATGACTTAATCGTTTCTCAAGATAGGCAGGAATTGTTTCTGTTAATGGGCGATTGACACTAGGTAAATGACCACCGTGGGATCGCATCTTCCTAGTGCACATCAAAGACGGACATGTGCTTTTTGTATCTTCTGATTGGATGAACAGCCATAAGATGTTACGTCATTTTTCCTATAAAGCTGTACTCATGTTTGTAAACATTAAGCCTCACTGAAGGAATTATTCCTGACGTGGGGCTTCCGAGCGGCTCGATTAAAGTTCTGTTTGCTTTATCTCCGCGACTCTCCACTTATTTCTGAGACGGTTCTACAATGTGTACTGTACAATACTGTAACTTGTTCTTGCATGATGATACAAAATGTATATATGTACATATATCATTTCTGGGTGGCCAGGATCAAACTTTTTATAAAATAAATTTCTTCTTTACTGGCTGTGTTGGTGGATTCTTTTTGTTTTCTTATATGAATCTTCCATTTTGATGAGAGTTTTATTTTTCTAAACACAGTGTTTTCTTAATGCTGAGTGTGAGCAACAGATATGATGTATGTGTGCGTGATTCTGACCTGATTATTTGATTTTGAGGGCTGTGTATATAGTTTTAGGCCAGAATTAAATTTTTCCCTGTGTGTGTAAGGTTTTTCAGATGTGACTTTTTATAATGTGTGAACAGTTTAGGGGTATTGGGGTATTATTCAGAGAATAGTGTGTATGCAGTTGGGAAAAACTGTAATGGACACCAAACGAGCAGGATGGGCCGAATGGCCTCCTCTCATTTGTAAACTTTCTTATGTTCTTATCTTTCTGAATATTGTTATTTATTTCTTGGCAGATGTCCTTTTCCAGGGTGACTTACAAAATATAAGCACAATACAAAGTGCAAAAATACAGTTCAGTACAAGGCATAAAACATTACAAATTCCAATTTACATAATACATTGAAATTCAAAGGATAATACCTTTTACAAATTCCAATTTACACAAGTGAATTCAATATATGGGGTCTTACATCCTGGATTGTAAAAGCTGCATTCAGACAAGATGTTAGGTCACAGTCAAGGACCAAGGGAAAGGGAGCATAGGGGAAATCAAAATAATACTAGTACTAGTAATACAAGAAGTATGATAAAACATTGTAAAGTGCTATCTTACAGGAGAGTAAAGGACAAATATTTGTCCTGTCTGAATATCTGAATTGGGTGGTCTGTAACACACTCTTACCACTAATCTCCAGATTGTTTAATCAAAAGTTTAACCCACAAAGATTCTGTTCCATTACCATCTAATTTGAGTTTTATTTCCTCAATGTAATTTGTGATATATAATGCTACCCCACCATCTTATGCCCTTGTAACCTTTAAACTTGTTTTCATCCCCATCATTGTCTGTAAGTCATGTTTCTGTCACTCCTACAATATTTATAGTCACACGCCAGCACTGTGGCTTCTAGGTCTAACATCTTGTTCCTTATACTCCTGGCCTTAAGGCACAAACATTTCAGGACTTGTCTACTAGCAGTTTCCCTTTGTTTTCTTTCATTAGTAGTACATATCCCATTGTCAGAGCTCCCTGCACCCCTGGTTTAATATGACCTTGAATGGACTCCTCCTGTCCCTGGAGGAGGCAAATGCTGGGTGTATCAGGGGGGACCTGTGCCTCCTGCTCTCCTGGATCATCTGCTACTTCTGTGTCTGGAATGGGGTGAAGTCCACAGGGAAGTTGAGCCTAGGCTCACTGGTTACTACAGATTTGTGCATTTATATATCAAGACATTCAGATGGTAGAGTCAGAATTTGGCGTAAACAGAATGAGAACATGGATCCATCATGCCTTGTTACCACTGTGCAGGCTGGTGGTGGTGGTGTAATGGTGTGGGGGATGTTTTCTTGGCACACTTTAGGCCCCTTAGTGCCAATTGGGCATCGTTTAAATGCCACGGCCTACCTGAGCATTGTTTCTGACCATGTCCATCCCTTTATGACCACCATGTACCCATCCTCTGATGGCTACTTCCAGCAGGATAATGCACCATGTCACAAAGGTCGAATCATTTCAAATTGGTTTCTTGAACATGACAATGAGTTCACTGCACTAAACTGGCCCCCACAGTCACCAGATCTCAACCCAATAGAGCATCTTTGGGATGTGGTGGAACGGGAGCTTCGTGCCCTGGATGTGCATCCCACAAATCTCCATCAACTGCAAGATGCTATCCTATCAATATGGGCCAACATTTCTAAAGAATGCTTTCAGCACCTTGTTGAATCAATGCCACGTAGAATTAAGGCAGTTCTGAAGGCGAAAGGGGGTCAAACACAGTATTAGTATGGTGTTCCTAATAATCCTTTAGGTGAGTGTATATAGCTCTGGAAAAAAATTAAGAGACCACTGCAAAATTATCAGTTTCTCTGGTTTTACTGTTTATAGGTATGTGTTTGGGTAAAATGAACATTTTTGTTTTATTCTATAAACTACTAAACATTTCTCCCAAATTCCAAATAAAAATATTGTCATTTAGAGCATTTATTTGCAGAAAATAACTGGTCAAAATAATAAAAAGATGCAGTGTTGTCAGACCTCGAATAATGCAAAGAAAATAAGTTCATATTAATTTTTAAACAACACAATACTAATGTTTTAACTTAGGAAGAGTTCAGAAATCAATATTTGGTGGAATAACCCTGATTTTCAATCATTTTTCAATGTGTCTTGGCATGCTCTCCACCAGTCTTTCACATTGATGTTGGGTGACTTTTGACCACAAAAATTCAAGCAGCTCAGCTTTGTTTGATGGCTTGTGACCATCCATCTTCCTCTTGATCACATTCCAGAGGTTTTTAATGGGGTTCAGGTCTGGAGATTGGGCTGGCCATTACAGGGTCTTGATCTGGTGGTCCTCCATCCACACCTTGATTGACCTGGCCGTGTAGCATGGAGCATTGTCCTGCTGGAAGTTTTATTTTCTTCCTTGAATGATCAAAATTCCAGGGGGGGCTGAGCCCCGCTTTTTACTGTCCGGGGGGGGGGGGCTGAAGACCAAGAGCCCCCACGTAGCCTTGACAACTGCTTCGTTAGCTTTTTACTAATAAATCCAATTTGCCAAGTCTGCACACATATCATTATTTCTAATATCAATATAAAACATTACACAGCTTATATTAAACATTAATAATGGCTCTTCAATGACCTTACTCCAGTCCTCTATGATCCAATCCTTATGGTCTTTTGCAAACCTCAGCCTGGCTCTTCTTTGCTTCTCATTGATGAAGGGCTTTTTTCTAGCTTTGCACTGCCCCTGGGAGCCTGCTTCGAACCGTCCTCGCCGTGCACTTCACCCCGGCTGCCCGACGCTCACTGTATCCCTCTGCCAGTAAAGCCAGAATTGAACCCTTCTTTTCCTCACTCAAAATTTTCCTTTTCAACTCTTTTGGCATGGTCAATAGTTTTTTGATTCCAATTACTTTTGAGGTACTACTAGCACTGTTTTTGCCATCCAGCTGGTCCTATTGCAAGAGGATAGTGATGACCACAGCAGTGGATTTTATACTTTTTCTGGTTAAATAAGATTTGGTTCAGGTGATCACCTAATCAGTACCTCATTCAGTAGAATGAGATGTGCCTGTGTTGGAAATCAACAGACACTGGAATGGAATAGCTGCCATACATGTAGAGATGCTGATTTAAGAAAAAATAGCAGTGGTCTCTTAATTTTTTCCAGAGCTGTATAAATTTGACTGACATTTTATCCATGGCAACTGATTAGAAATCCGGAGAGGTCTGCTCCACTCTGCTGCCCGACTCCAGGACGCTGAATGTTGTCACTGGGTAACATTCTCCTTCAGGGAGCTGAAGGGGCTGAGATGTATTCAGAGGAATCACAGTCTGTTTTGTCGCTCTGCAGTTTGTGGGTATTGAGACAGTTTTGATGGCAATCGTGGATTCGTTCCCCTCGGCCCTGAGGAGAGGGTACCGGCGGGAGCTCCTGCTGCTGCTGTGTGCGGTGTGCTTCCTGATTGGACTGCTCATGCTCACTGAGGTCAGGAGACAAGGGCTGAATGAACTTCTATCTCTAGTACACATAAATAAAGTGTGCTGTGTTTCTGGTTTCCAGATGGATGTTATGAGAGAATTGCAATTACACAAGGTGATTACACTTCTCCTAAGTACTGAAGTTAATGAAGCAAATTTTGTGTTTATACTGTTAATGGTAGTCTCTTGGAATTGCTTTGTTGTGAAGCCAGTAAAAGGGTGCATGAAACCGATTGATTAGCATCTATACTACCGAAGGATCGGTATCTATACAACCGATTGATTGATGTCTAATCCTGCTGTGACAGAGTAAATGATCTTCCTGTTGCAGTGACATCAGATGCAGGTGTCACTCTACCGCTTGGTCTAACGTGGTCACCTGGTTGTCAATTCAATTCAAGGGTGCTTTATTGGCATGACAAACAGTTTCGTAGTGTTGCCAAAGCAGTTGATATTATATACATACATTGAAAAATTATAAAAGGTAAGAAAAAGGAGAAAAAAAAATAAAAAATTGAAACAGTACAATATAATTTATAAATAAACTCTTAATAGACATGTACATTTACTTTATTTATAGTTTACAAGTTTACAGCTGGTGCTCATGTATGTTTTCACAGTGAGCCCCTCAGGCTGTGGCAGGCGGCTTCATATTGGGCGGCCAGGGGGGCTGTGTGTCCCTCCCCCAGGAGGATAGTTTTTTTTTTTTCATTTATCAATTCAGAAAATGATTTTATAATATTTATGAATTTATTAAAGAATGTGTCCCTTAATTTGGCATATTTATTGCAGTGGAGGAGGAAGTGCATATCTGTCACGACCTCACCTGTCTCGCAGTGACCACAGCGCCGCTCCTCTCTGGGCAGCCAGCTCTGCCTGTGTCGGCCCGTATCTCTGGCCAGGCTGTGGTCACTGAGCCTGTACTTGGTCAGGATCTGCTTCGTATCTCTGACAGTGAAGAGATACTCTGCCAGGGTGTATTCTCTGTTTAGGGCTCGATAGCAATCCAATTTACTTTGGGATTTGGTTTAATTTTTCCAATGTTCCAGATAGGAGGTTTTGGTTATCTTTATGATTTGGTTGACTCTAATTGGGGGCAGGTAAGCAGTGCTGACCTGAAGCTGGTCTCTGTTCGCAGTATTAGCGGGGGTCAGTGCCGTGAGCTTCAGGGCCAGCTGACTCAGGGGACTCTTTTTAGGGCTCTTGGGTTGTGTCTCTCCAGGGGGGAATACATGTTTTCCAGCTGGTGGACTATGCTTTCAATGAGGCCTCTGTATTTTAAATTGCAATGTGTCAGACCATTTGCCAATGGAACTGTTACCATAAATGCTCCAGGAAACATAACAACAGCTGAACTGTTTAACCAACCAAATTGTATTCACACTATAAGGCCAAGCACTATTTGAATATCACACATGAAAGGTACAAAACACTTTGCTTCTGTTTGTTTCAAATATTAAAAATGTCTCAACTTCCCAGGATAATGTTCAGCATGGCTGAGGATCTCCAGGCAGAAGTCCAGTGTGAGCTGACACTGCAGGAGAGCAGCCCAGGGCAGAAGGGGCAGAAGATAAAGGACAGGGGGCAGTGGGCAAACAAGTGGGAGTTCCTCCTGGCTGTGGCTGGAGCCATTGTTGGGCTGGGGAACGTGTGGAGGTTTCCGTACCTGTGCTACAAGAATGGAGGAGGTGAGTTATCATAGTTAAAGGTGGGGTTTATTTTTTTATTAAGAGTTATACCTATTCTTTCTAAATACGTCCTGACAGTTAAATTCACATCCGTTGCTTTTAAAATGGAAAAAAGTGAATTTGTTGTTAGACTGTTTTTAAAAAACGTTTGATTCCTCTATCCGGAAGATCGAGAGTACGTCCGTCACACCAGGAACGCCACTGATTTAAACAACTGGCATTCAATGGCATTCAAAATATCGGTCAATGTCCACCTTCCTCTGTGAAAAATTGAGGTTTTGGACACCAAAAAGAGGTAAATAGATATTTAGTATTATATCTAAGTATCTAAATACTGATGAAGTTTTGTGATGATTAATTGATTTAAAAGTAATAATTTAACACATCAAATCTCCTGGTCAAACCATCAAGTCGAAAAATCTGTGAAAATGGCCATTCATTCTGTCCATGTTAAACCATCCCAGTACATTGAAATTCAATTATTTCACCTCATACATTTAAAATTGTGATTTCAGTGCAATATTACTTTTATGTAATGGATGATTATTGATTTTGGTCAGTTATTTGTTTACTTCTCCTGCTTTTGACTTGTCAATAAATGTCACAATCTGACTGACTAAGAAACTGTGTTTATAAAATAAATGTCTTGTGTTCACTGTTCCTGGAAGTCAAGTAATGTATTTCTTACTCTTCTCTTCTTCTTGGGTTTATTTTACCCTTATTTATATTCCATATGTACTATTAGTAATGCCTTCTTAGTATTTAATTAAATGCATTATTATTATTATTATTATTATTATTATTATTATTATTATTATTATTATTATTATCATCATCATCATCATCATCAAATTAACCTCACTGAAGTCAAACAGAAGTATTTACAAGTTGCCACAGACAGAGACAGGAGAGTACAGGTGAGAGGCAGCCATCTTGTTGTTTGACTAGTTTCAGAATTGCCTATTTTGTTTTAAGTTTTGCCTTAATTTTGCCTTGAAGTTAGCATTGTCTGTAGTTTACCTAAATTTAAGTCAATTCAGTTCAGCTGGAGGAAGTGAAACAGATAAAGGGCAAAAATTGAAGTATCTTGGAAAACGATCAAGATGTTCTAAATCAGTATTTCAAAGAGGTTTTTACAAAAGAAAAGACAGATAACATGCCACAGGTTAACAATCAGTCCAGTCAAAGTCCAATATCAGGATAAATGAGGAGGAGGTACTAAAGGGACAAGCAGAATTAAAAACAAACAAATCACCTGGGCCAGACGGGATATGTCCAACGGTATTTAAAGAAATGAGGGAAATTATATATAGGCCGCTAACTAAAATATAACTAAAAGGTTCCACACCAAATGGAAGTAGATGGATTATGAACTGGTTGATGTCTAGTAAACAGAGGGTGTCGATTAGAGGAGTCGCTTCTAACTGGAGTGAGGTTGTTAGTGGAGTTCCACAGGGATCAGTACTAGGGCCTTTGCTTTTTCTAATCTATATTAATGATCTGGACTCTGGGATAGTTAGCAAACTTGTCAAATTTGCAGATGATACTAAAATAGGTGGCTCAGCAGATACAATCTCAGCAGCACAGGCTATTCAGAGGGACTTAGATAAAATTCAGTTTTGGGCCGACACCTAGCAGATGAATTTCAAAATGCAAGGTATTACATGCAGGTAACAAAAATGTCCACTATAATGACACTATGGGAGGAATATAACTAGATGAAGTAACGCATGAGAAAGACCTAGGAGTCTATGTGGACTCCTCACTTTCTCCATCCAAACAGTGTGGGAAGCAATAAAAAAGGCAAACACAATGCTAGGGTATATTGTCAAAAGTGTAGAATTGAGAACAAGGGCAGTGATGTTCAGACTGTACAATGCACTAGTTAGAGCTCATCTGGATACTGTTGACAGTTCTGGGCTCCACACTTCAAGAAAGATATCGCTGCTCTAGAGGCAGTTCAGAGGAGAGCAACCAGACTTATTCCAGGTCTGAAGGGAACGTCCTACTGAGAGACTGAGGAACTGAACCTTTTCACCCTGGAACAGAGGAGACTACGTGGGGACTTGATCCAAGTCTTCAAAATCATGAAAGGCATCGACCACATAAAACCAGAGGAGCTTTTCCAGATCAGCAGGGACACACGCACCCGCGGACGCAAATATAAATTGGGCTTCAAGGCATTCAAGACAGAAAACAGGAGACACTTCTTCACACAGAGAGTTGTCACAATCTGGAACAAACTCCCCAGCGATGTGGCTGAAGAGACAATTTGGGAACATTCAAAAACAGACTGGATAGGATCCTTGGATCACTCAGTTATTAATGGACACCAAACGAGCACGATGGGGCGAATGGCCTCCTCTCGATTGGACACTTTCTTATGTTCTATTACCAACCTATATTAAGAACAATAAGTAATATCATCTGTTTGTCATTTCTTTGAGATATCCTTCATTATTTTTGAATTTAGAGCATTTTTACATGACATTTCAATTAATTAGTCAATTAATTAATCAATTAAATGAATTCCACTGTCTACCAAAGGGGTTACTGGCTTATTCTTTTTAAGATGCTTTAGTCTGGTTTTGCTGAGAGTTTCATTCAATTATCTTTGATATGAGCTCTTTTAATGTTTTCAATCACAGTTTTGTTTTCAAGTTCTATGATTAGAATTTGTAGTAGAATTATACAAGTGTTACCTGGTGATAACTTAAGGTACAGGCATGGTTTTGGTATCAAATTTTAATTTTTTTAAGCCTCTATCTTACTGCACCAATGCCAATGGGGTAATTGGTGACATACCTAATTTATCATAATAATACGTCCTTTGTTCATATGTAGACACTAATATGTTAAAGTAGTTTACTTTCAGTTTGTTAATACTGTATTCAATTGCCACAACGTGCAATTACTCTCCCAGTCAGTAACATTGCTCAGCTGTTTGGAGGCAGGATGTTGAACTGACAATCAGAATGGCTTGTTTGCTGCATCTTTATTCAGCAACTGGATTCATTTTAGCAAAGGCTAATTAACAAGTTCATTTATTTAATGGAATTCTGTACGAAGTAGCTCGTCTCGTTTCTTCAGTGTAAGCCGGGTGAGCCGGACTTCTCAGAGGTCTCAACTTCAGATGTGTTTTTTATACACTTAGTGTTAAAGCCTACACATAAAAACTACAGATAGTTGTTCTGAACTACCAACAGTACTTTAAAAGTGAATTCTGAAAAAGTTCAAAATGATAATCCCCCACCTTTCAACTAGCACTGAAACATTCCCATCTCCACCATCTTCAATTTGTTCATTATCAGAAAAAGTAAACTAAAAAGAAAAGTGTAAAAGGCTAATATCTTCCATAGTTGTCGTATCTTCTCCTTTGTTGAAGGTGCCTTCCTCATCCCCTATGTCCTGTTCATGCTGACCTGTGGCATACCTCTTTTTATCCTGGAGACGGGTCTGGGGCAGTACACCAGTCAGGCAGACCAGACCTGCTGGAGGAAGATCTGCCCCCTGTTTGAAGGTGGGAACCCCGGCTGCATTCGTTCTCCTGTCTTCTTCTGTCAGGACCTGTGTAGTGAGTTCACCCACGTAGCTAGAGGACTGCAGGGAGACGACTCTGTTGGTGTTGTGACGGTACATGTGGACTTGGACTTACAGGATGCTGGTGTTGAATCCCAGCTCTGGCACAGTGGGGCTGCACTGAATCATTACACCTGGGTGCACCACTCTCAGGGAGTCAGGATGCGATTTTTTTGTCTCATTGATTGCAGGAAGCTGTTTGCCCATGTAGCTCTGACACGACAGTCAGTACACAGTCCTCACGGTGAAACGCCATTTGCTGTGTGTTTGGTTGATTTATTGCCAAAGAAGAATATTCTGACACACACTGCAGGTGATATAGAATAAATTATTCCTGTGGTATGGATATATAAAGCTTACTGAGTTATTTTTGCTTTGTCTTTGTCATTTAGCTGCTTCACCACTAAAATCGATATGTTTAATCCTGCGCACTGGATAAACCTATAGTGTAAATAATCTGCTAGGAAGTTTCTAAACTGCAGTCACAGTCTGCCTTCTTTGTGTCCAGGAATTGGCATTAGCTGTGTGGTAAACATGGTCTACAACAGCACCACATATATCCTGATCCAGGCCTGGGCTTTCTTCTACCTGTTCCACTCCTTCAGCTCTGAGCTGACCTGGGCCAGCTGCACAAACACCTGGAACACAGGTACTGAAGCTCACACACAGAGGCATCTGCAATACTGTATGGCAGGTGGAGATCTAGAACAGTAAAACCTAGAATCTAGAACTCAAGTTTCCAGAGGGAAAGAGAAATGGGAAAAGGGAAATCTGGATAATTTATAAAATTATTCTACAGCAATTTGAGATGCTAACATCCTATCTGTATTGCCAAACACCATAGTAACTGTATTAAAATAAGCTCACTTCATCAGTTCAAAATAATGAAATTGTGAATTATGTTAATTTATGTAGTGTTCTCGTCTTTAACTAAAGGTAAGCTTTATCTAGACTGAAAAACATATATAAATGCAAAATGTAAAGTGTTTCCTGTGTTTCATGAGCTGAAATAAAAGATTCCAGAAATGTTCCATACGCACCTTATTTCTCTCAAATTTTGTGCAAACATTTCATTTCATCCCTGTTACTGGGCATTCCTCCTTTGTCAAGATAATCCATACTCCAGATAGGTGTGACATATCAAGAAGCTGATTAAACAGCGTGATCATTACACAGGTGCACCTTGTGCTGGGGACAATACAAGGCCTCTCAAAAATGTGCAGTTTTGTCACACAACACAGTGCCACAAGTTTTGAGGGATTATGCTGAGTGCAGGAATGTCCACTAGAGCCATTGCCAGATAACTGAATGTTTATTTCTCTATCATAAGCCACCTTCAATTTTATTTTAGATAATTTGGCAGTACGTCCAACTGGCCTCACAACCGTAGACCATTTGTAACCACACCAGCGACACGTGTGTTCCAGTTCTCACCAATATCCAGCAACTTTACACAACTGCTGAAGAGGAGTGGGACACCATTCCACAGGTCACAATCAATAGCATGACCAACTCTATTGTGAAGGAGAGGCGTTGCGCTGCATGAGCCAAATGGAAGATACTGACTGGTTTTCTGACACATGCCTGTATTTTTTTCTGTTTTTTTTTAAGGTATCTGTGACCAACAGATGCATATCTGTATTCCAAGCCATGTAAACTCCATAGATTAGGGCCTAAGGTTTATGTTGACTGTACTGTCTTGAACTCCACTCAAACTCAACACTCCTCTTTGTGTTGGTGCCTCTGACAGATTCCTGTGTGGAGTTTGAAAAGGAGAACCACACATCCAACTGGACAGACCCAGAAATGGCCACCTCTGCTGTAGAGGAGTTTTGGCAGTAAGTTTATTTCGGAAACCCACCAGTAAAAAGCGACACAATCAAATTCACACATCCACATCCTCCACTAAACACAGATCTGCATTTCGTATGATCCTTCAGGAAACGAGTTCTGGGCATCTCGGAGGGGATTGACCAGGTGGGTGCGCTGAGATGGGAGCTGGCCCTGTGCCTCCTGCTCGCCTGGATTATCTGATACTTCTGTGTCTGGAAGGGGGTGAAGTCCACAGGGAAGGTGATTGCCTGGGGCCACTGAGGTTGTGTGATGTTTTCCATATGAGACAGGAGCCCTGATTAAATATTAGCCCCGAGAGAGCCTGTGTCAGGATGCTGAAAGCTGGGTTGAACTTGTGTCACTGTTGTGAGCACTATAGGTGACTAAAGCTGTATAGAAATCCACTGTGTGTGTCTGCCCTCAGGTGGTGTACTTCACAGCCACGTTCCCCTATGTGATGCTGCTGGCGCTGCTGGTCAGAGGGCTCACCCTGCCTGGCGCTGCTGACGGGTTGCTCTTCTACCTCTACCCCGACCCCGCCTGGCTGACTGACCCACAGGTACATCAGGACACACCATGCCCCCCCACAACCTTGAACTCAGAAGACATTTATCTGTATCCATGTACAGTACAAGACTAACACAAACCCTCCCTTTCAAACCTGATGTAATATTGAAGACAGGGAATCATTAACAGCAAGATTTCATCAGGATGTTTTCTAACAATAATGTTTGAAGTTTATATTGTTGTTTTGATGTTAACGTTTACACCATTAAACTGTTTTTACAAGCACAACACAAAGTGTGTTCTCTACCTGATCGTTATGGTCTAATTTCTCACGTCCCAACAGATGTCCACATTGTTATGGTTAAATAATAAAAAGTCACGCATGCTCTTTGTCTGTGTCCCCCAGGTTTGGATAGATGCAGGAACACAGATTTTCTTCTCGTACAGTGTTTGTATGGGAGGGTTACTGGCACTTGGCAGTTACAACAAATATCACAACAATTTCTACAAGTGAGTGCAGTGACCATGCTGGCTGATAACTTCTTGTTGTACTCCTGTATTCCTGTGTCATATTGGCATATTTGCACATATTGTTACTGACATTAACAGCAGCTGGCAGGCCTCAATCGTCTCAATCTCAGTGTGTATATGGGAGTAAGTGTACAGCAGCGGGTCTGTATCGGCTGCTGTACATATTTCCACTCACAACACAGCTCAATACTCAATACTGCACACAGACTCTCTCAGTGTATATGATCGCATACGCAGCTGTCGGCTGTTGTCTCCTCAGGCTCAGCTCTAGGCTGTGCTGTGCTGGTCAGGGGGTGCTCATGGCCTCTCCCATTGCAGGGACTCCCTCTACCTGTGTGTGCTGAACAGTGGCACCAGCTTCGTGGCTGGGTTCGCCATCTTCTCTGTGCTGGGCTTCATGGCGCAGGAGCAGGGAGTGCCCATCTCACTGGTGGCCGAATCTGACACAGCCAATCCGCCAACAGCTACCGAACATAATCTTCAATGTCCCGACAGTGACGTCTCTCACAGACTCACCCGTCTCTCTGCAGGGTGGAATATATGTGTTCCAGCTGTTTGACTACTATGCCTGCAATGGGACCTGCCTTCTGTCCATCGCTGTGTTTCAGACCATTTGCGTGGGATGGGTGTACGGTAGGTGTACGCAGGATCGCTGCTCTTCAAACCCTCTTTATTTTCAAATAACTGACTTTTTTAAATTAACATTTGTTTTTTTGCCTTTGTGAATTCCCTGACATGCAGTGCTTCTGACCTCCTGAGCTCCTCTCACACAAGCACACCCACCAATGACCTGCTCTCTGATTGTCGTGACAGTGAAAGCCATGCAGGGTAGAAAGCAGGTCCACCCGGGTCAAGAGCCTCTGAGGAGGTAAGGTCACCCAGCCAGCACTGACCCGGGGTAGGGCGGGGAAAGATGCACTGTGCACTGTGGACGTCCTGCAGATCTTACTGAAACCGCAATGTGAGATCAACTACCCAACCAGCTGGAGACCATGTTGCTGGGCAGGGTCAACTCGGGTTAAGGATGTTAATGTGAAAGGGACTTTAGTCACAACAGCCCCATTCACACTGAAATGCTGGCAGAATGCATGCAAAATGCAGGTAACATTTTGAATGCCAGGAAAATGGCAGGATGTACCCGCTCACACAGAAAACAGACTGCCGTCAAGAGCGCTGTAGCCATGGGAACGAGATGCTACACAAGCATGTGGATTTGGGCGAGGAGACACGGACCCATATTTTGGTCTTGTTTGTAAAAGTTTGATAATTTCCCCATTTTGCCAGATTCCTTCCATCGTGTTTACTGAGCTATTGTTCTAACCAGGCGCCGGTTTGGTTTGGACTCGCTACCAAGGACAAATAGTCAAGAGGGAAAAGCAAATACGTCAATCTAGGTGTGTATTCGCGCTATGACCAGGTCATCAGGTTGTATGCTTGTGTGATTGAGTATGAGACTTGGCTCTCGGTTCATGGGCGCGTAACGAGAGGCATTGTGAGGGTCTTGACATATACTGCAGCAAAGATAAATCAACTCAAATAAATGAGAAAAAAAGCATGTCATTACATTGTGTGTATATATATCTACCAAAAGTCTGGGTGTGCAGATCTGCGATTGAATGATTGCTCAAAACAACTTATTTTATTTTTCATGTTTTAAAGTTAAAATGCATTAAATGCATTAAAATCAAATTAAATAACTCGAAACAAACTACCTTCAGTGTCACTGTAATGCAGTCTAACATGTTTGCCTGTATAGAGATTATATTTTGCATGATTTATTGGTATATAACTTTTGACATATGTGTGACAATAGTTAGCATTACATATGTCACCAACTTGTTGGTTAATCAATAACGCTCAGAATTGCTGTGACTACATTATTTTCAACCTTCAATTAACGACCTGGTCCATTTTTCGTTTCATTATTGTTTAAAGGAGGCTTAAGAACATCAGAAAGTTTATAAACGAGAGGAGGCCATCCGACCCATCGTGCTGGTTTGGTGTCCATTAGTAAATAAGTGATCCAAGGATCCTATCCAGTCTGTTTTTGAATGTTCCCAAATTGTCTCTTCAGCCACATCGCTGGGGAGTTTGTTCAGATTGTGACGCCTCTCTGTGTGAAGAAGTGTCTCCTGTTTTCTGTCTTGAATGCCTTGAAGCCCAATTTCCATTTGTGTCCCCGGGTGCGTGTGTCCCTGCTGATCTGGAAAAGCTCCTCTGGTTTGATGTGGTCGATGCCTTTCATGATTTTGAAGACTTGGATCTAATTTGAGTTCTTCTGCCTCAGTATCATTTTTTACATATAATGCTACCCCACCCCCTCTTCAATTTTGCCTGTCTCTCCTAAACTGTGTGTATCCTTCTAACTTGTATTCATCCCCATCATTTTCTGTAAGCCATGTTTCCGTCACTCCTACAACATCATAGTCACACGCCAGCACTGTGGCTTCCAAGTCCAACATCTTGTTCCTTATACTCCTGGCATTGAGGTACAGACATTTCAGGACTTTCCTACTAGCAGTTTCCCTTTGTTTTCTTTCCTTAGTGGAACATCTCCCATTGTCAGAGCTCCCTGCCCCCCGGTCCCTAGTTTAAATGATTCTCAATTACTCTGCACATACGCTCTCCCAATGCATTAGCCCCCCTTCTGTTTAGATGTAGACCATCCGGTTTGTACAGGTCCCATCTATCCCAGAAGAAAGACCAATGCTCCATAAACCTAAAACCCTCTTCCCTACACCAAGATTTCAACCACATGTTAAACTTTCTAATCTCTGCCTGTCTCTCTGGCCATGCACATGGTACTGGAAGTATTTCAGAGAAAACTACTGTGTAGCTTCTGGTCTTTAGTTTATTTCCTAACTCTTTAAATTTGTCTTGCAAAACCTCTGTCCTACCTTTTCCTATGTCATTGGTTCCAATGTCGACTTTGACCAGTTGATTCCCCTCGTTTTGGCCAGTAGCCCATCTACTAGTTTAGGGAGATCTGCAACCTGAGCACCAGGCAGGCAAGATACTATGTGGGTCTCCTTATCACTAGAACACACTGTGTGATCTACGCCTCTAAGGCTCGAGTCTCGTCCAATAACTACCTCCCTCTTCTGGGGGGGAGTGGGCACCATGGTGCTCTGGTGCTTAACTGTGCCCTCATCACCCTCTGAGCTGTCATTGTGCAACTCGGTGTCCAGCAGTTGGAAACTGTTGGGCAATTCTAGCTCTTGGTATGTCTCTAAGGGATGTGCGCATTCTCTACACTTTCCTGCTCTAAGGTTTTGGCATACACACCATCTCTCTGATGGTGATTGATCAATTCTTCTATATCACTTGTACAGCGCAGATCAACAACCTGAGCCTCAAGATCATGAATCTTGATGTCTAGGATTTCAACATGCTGACAACATTCCT